>NW_005365372.1:1202568-1212622 GCF_000412655.1 Myotis brandtii | reverse complement strand
GTGGGGAGGATGGGCCAAGACCCACCCCTGTGCCCACTGCAACCTCATGGCCCACAGTTCCTTTCAAGTGCAAGAAATCATGCACTAGGCTCCTAGTTTGTAATAAGAAAAAGTATTTCAAACTTTGGGTCTCATGGTCTGAGCATAGGGCAAGAAATAAGAGAATATGTATTTTTTCTTTTTTTATAAATCTGACACTTAACCTCTGATTCAATTTGTGTAAACTTAGAGAAAATTATAAACAAAATAAAAAGTTTGGAAAATGTGATCATATATTCAACTATCTGTTTAGACAGCATCATAAATCATTTGAATGTAGGCTGGGGATGTTACATTAATTTTCCCTCCACATTCAAATGATTCTAATGCAGTGGTTCTCAACCTTCCTAATGCCACGACCCTTTAATACAGTTCCTCATGTTGTGGTAACCCCCAATTTCATTGTTACAAATTGAACATAATTAAAGCATAGTGATTAATCACAAAACAATATGTAATTATATATGTGTTTTCTGATGGTCTTAGGCGACCCCACAGGTTGAGAACCGCTGTTCTAATGGCTAAGACAATACTTACAGATATGGCTGTCAACTCAGTTCTGGAAATTCTACCAATATGATTATAGCTCGTCAAAAATTTTGTTAACATATTATCTGGACAAGTTAAACCTAGAAGGGAGACAGGGTTTGTTTGATGATTACTTTCCCAGAGCAAGGGTGAAAAATCTACCAATAGTCTTCCATTTGCAAGTGAAACCTAGTTCAGCTTTGAGTCTGCTTGGTTCTGTAAGAAGAACTACAAAAGCAGTTGATAGTGTTTACATGAGAGGCTAACAGCGGGCTACTGTAGAAACTTGGATTCCAAGTAATTGGCATGGAAAATTAATTCAACTCATTAACAGGTCTCTGAAACAAAGCCCTTTGAAACCAGCTTGATGGTTTCATTTAATAAGTATTAGACACTTATAGGCAACTCCACCAGATTCTTTCAGCTTCACTTTCCTCTTGTTCCTGCAGCCAATCTCCGTTGCCTGTCATTGTTGTGGAGAGGAAATATTTTACAGGAGAACCAGCAACAGACAATCTAATGTATGTATGGGCAAACACAAGGTATATTTTGCTCTCAAAAATTATGGTGGTTTCCCAGCCAAATTTTCAGAATAGGGCATAGTTAGAAAGGCTCTGTAGCAAAATAAAGATTGTTCCTGGGACTGCAGCTATGGGCATGAAGATCCCACCAAAGACTGTCAGTGTCTAGCAGCATTTGCATGGATGTTGGCTATATGGATATAAGTGACCAGACACCAAGCTTTACTGTTTGTCCAGACATCTCTTATCCTAGTTTGATGAGACAAAAACATTCACAGTATATAAGAGCTGAAGAGTCCTATGAGATTATTAAATTTTCCAGAGGATCCTGAAAAGTACTGTTAGACGCACCTCTCACTGACACCAGAGAGGTGTTATCGGACAGCCCCCTGAGTCAGTGGGATAAGGCTGTCCTCAACCTCGATCCTTGTTTTCTCATAGAAATGAATTTATACGAGACACTTTGACCGCGTTGTGAAAACCCAATTTATTAAAGCATGCACCTTTATTGAAAAAGCAAAACAAGCAAACCTATACATCTGGCTTATGAAACACAGATGGGCTCACAGATAATCTGAAGAGCAGGTTGGGTGGGGGTCCAAGGTGTTATAAAACCCCCTGTCTATAGGTCTCAAAATCCCTCTGCTGACTATTTTGCTATAGATTAATTCTCAAGGTCTCTTTTTTTACTTCGTTGTGGCCTTCCCAGAATTCATGAGAAGCATCTGGCAGCTTTATCTTGCCAAGCCTTGAGACTGCTGGCTTCCCTGCTTAGGGAGTAAAACTGCCCTTTTTTCCTTTTCCCTTTCTCCATACTTTTCTGCATTCTCTCATTAGGGAGGTTTATAACCATTTTCCCTCCATGTCCTTGGCTGGGGAAGATAATGGCTTGTTAGTTACAAGCTGGCTGAAAATTGCTCACACTGTTTGGCCTTGTTTTGACTTTCCTATCTCAGTTTCCCTATTCCTACTGCCCTGGAATCCTGTAACAATAGCATTAACCACTGAAGGTCACATTGTAATTCAAATCTCTAAGTCTGGAACAACCTAAAATTCCTGCTGAGGACTTGATTCTTGAAAAGGCAGGCTAGTGTAAAGTCGGAAAAGGAAAGGGAGAAAATAGATTTGAGTAGGCATATTCATCAACTCAATACCCTAGCAACTTGGGGGCACCCCACCCAAAGTGTAGTGGAAAATTGAAGCAATTAGGTAACTCCGTTCAAAACACATTCATTTGAAATAGCCAGATAATGAAAGCAATATTTTTTGCCTTGAATTATTTTGACAGTTGTCTCTCACTTTACAATGTGTATAGACTGAGCCAGTCAGAATGATCATACTTATAACTACTTGACCTTATTCTGATCTCTTCCCTTGTAAAATAGTTATCAGTGTTGTCGGACCAGGACCAACGCTAGTCTGTTGGACTGGTCTGGAAATGGGTTCTTGTGAAGTCATGAGAAAAGCATTTTGGAGACTCATACATAGAGGATTTAAGGTATAGTGACAAGATTTTTTAAAAATATTTTATTGATTTCAGAGAGGAAGCAGAGGGAGAAAGAAATAGAAACATCATTGATGAGAGAGAATCATTGATCGGCTGCCTCCTGCTCACTCACCACTGGGGATCAAGCCCACAACCCGGGCATGTACCCTGACCAGGAATTTAACCATGACCTCCATGGCAGCCGGCAATGACAAGATTGAATGGAAGGTTTCACAGGGCATAGATGCCCCTGAAGAGACTGCCGCATTGATTCATTCACAACCAGGTGGCTTAACTCCTTTTCGCTGTGAAAGAAGTCCAGCTTCTAGAGCTGCAAACCCATACTTGCCTCGACAATCCCAGGAGGAGGACCAGAACCCAGAGTTGCTGTGCCATTAGCCTGACATCCATCCAATGCTCTAATAGTTCAGCACGGTCTCTATTCCCATTCAGGCCTCTTTCCGTGCTGCGCTTGGGCACTTGCGGCTGCCACACCCAGGCTTATGAGGCTGTTATGAGAAAGTGCAAGAAGGAACCTCATACTTTGTTAAATTTTGATTATATTTCCTTGGACTTGGGAAAGAGCAGGCTTTCTTTCAAACTTTCCGATCTTCTTAATTTTTTGCGGGATTGTGCTGGGTCCTCCCCCTATCCAATTCTTTTCCTGAATCTTCCAGGGATCTGTGCCCTTATCCTATAAAGTTCTATTTCATCATCTGGCTTTTACTGTGCATGCCTCAGTAGAAGGGCCTCTCCCTGCACCATTTGGCTTCTACTGCCCAAGTGCCCAACAAAGGAATTTCCCGCTTGCTGTTTTAACCCTTCCCCTGTCAATCTATGGCAAGGGACTGATTATTCCCTGGGAAGATTGGAAAGCTGGCTTTCCTACCTATTCTGGAATTTTTCATTTGGCAGAGGAAGATGCAGCTGTCCCTAGGGGTGTCTGTGAAGCTGCACCTTCCTAGTTAATCCAGCTTCATTAGATGTCTGGATCCCTTCGTTTCCTCAATTATCTAACTAGCTACCTACTCTAACACTAGTAAATGTGAATGTAAAGGCAACTTGGAAGCGGTGTGGGAAAGAGATTGCTGTGCCCTGTAAGATGTGATTTTCCCCAGTTCCCCAAACCCCTTAGGAAAAGTAATTAAAATATTTTAAAAAATAAAAAAAGATGTGATTTTCCTATTTTTAAAGAATAACTTATGGACCCAAATGAGTTATGCATCACTAATCTTCAATTGCCTACACACACACTCACACAAATTGCCCTTTTATATTTTATGCCTAGTACCCTAGTATGCAGTACTTCTATCAACTTCATATTATTGGTACCTATTTTTGTAAGGAATCTTTGCATAGGTCACATATTCATCTTTTTTTTTTGTAGTGCTGCATGTTACCTGTTGTCAAAAGGAAATTTTTAAATTATTATTGTTGTTGTTGTTGCTGTTACTCTATATATATGTTTGACTTTGGCTTTTGAATCAGGTTAAGAAAGGCCTGCTCTTCCTTCATACTATTTTATTGAGGATTATGTTATAATGAAACATTTGAACCTTGTTTGAGGGCACAAAATATATAGCATTCTAATGCATAGTCACAGCAAGGACTTGAGGATCCTGTACACTTCATAAAAATTATCCAATCTAAAGCTCTCCAAATACCAGTATACAGACTAGCTACATCAGAGTCACATGAGGAATTAGTTACAAAGTCAGATTCCTAGTCCCCCACACTGGGCCAATTGAACCAGAATCTCTGAGGGTAGGGCTTGAACAGATTTAAAGAGAGTAAGTGACTTGCTCAAGATGCTCCAGTAAACAGGGATTGGAGAAGAGATTCAAATCCAGATCCAGCTGATTATAAATCCTGTACTATTAACCTCATTGTACTGTCTGCAGAAAAGATTGCCACAAGTTAACTTACATGGGGCAGGCCTGAGTTAAAAGTCAGGAGTAAAACTATCAGTTTTACTTTCTTTTTCTTTCTTTTTTTCTTCTTTATTGATGGAGGTATTGCACATGTGTCCTTATCCCCCATTGCCTCCCACCCCCCACTCATGCCCTCACCCTCCTGGTGTCTGTGTCCATTGGTTAGGCATATATGCATGCATACAAGTCCTTTGGTTGATCTCTACCCCTTAGCCCCGCCCTTCCCTGCCTTCTCTCTGAGGTTTGACAGTCTGATTGATGCTTCTCTGTCTCTGTATCAGTTTTACTTTCAAACAGCACTTCCCTGTTGGAGGAAGCTGGAAAACATACTGGTAGAATTTAGAGTTGGATTATTCATTTTTTTCTGTGGGAAAAAATTAAATTCCCTGTAAATGGACTTGTCATGGTGTTTTTTATTTGCTATT
Source organism: Myotis brandtii (assembly GCF_000412655.1). Classification (NCBI taxonomy): domain Eukaryota; kingdom Metazoa; phylum Chordata; class Mammalia; order Chiroptera; family Vespertilionidae; genus Myotis; species Myotis brandtii. Next base: position 1,207,692 of record NW_005365372.1, on the reverse strand, counting down.
TAAAATTGTTAAAAGTAAAGACAAATTAAAAATGTAAATTATCAGCACACATCTACTATTAATTTTTGTATTGTGTAATGCCAGTTTAAATGCAAGTATAAACTGTATGCAGAATTGTTTTTATTACCAACAACTTCTCATTTTATAGCTTGTACAAGCATATGTATTTTGTTCTTACCAGCATTCTGGAAATGTTTTACAAAACTAACTCAACTCATTTTAATTTACTTCTTGGTAGGTACACATTCTACCAACACTCTCACTCTCTACTTTGGGCTTCCTAATGAGTAAGGAAGTACTGAAAAGAAAAAAACTATGGATCACTCTACATTTTCCTTTTATTCTATGTCATCATCGTCAGTGAAAGAGGTTGGCTACACACAAAAAATAATATTAGTAAGAAAGAATATGTTAAGTTTTGTGATTGTACTTGTTTCTTAGAATATCATTATCTTCTTTGTGTTTGATGCAAGTTCTGGTGTGAAAGGAAAATGTTTCCCTTAGGGCCAGGCTCACTCATTCATAGAAACATAATTTAATTAACATACTTACTTTGAGTCTTCCTGACCTCCCAAATATTGTTGGACCAACAGCATACTGTACTTTTTTAAAAAATTATCTTTATTATTGAAAGTAATACAGATGTCCCCCATTAACCCTTCCACCCTGCACCAACCCCCCAGGCCTATGAATGTCCCACTCTCATGACCTTATTTAATCCTAATTATTTCCAAAGACCCAATCTCCAAATACCATCACATTAGGGACAGGGTTTTAACATACGAATTTTGCAGGGACACAAGCATTCAGTCCATAACATTCCACTTCTCATCCCCCAAAATTTGCATGTTTCTCATGTGTAAAACACATTAATTTTATCACAACAGCCCTCAAAGTCTTAACTCATTCCAGCATAAATTCTAAAGTCTAAGGCCCAATGTCTCATTAAAGCATCATCTAAATCAGATATGGGTGAAAGTTAGAGGCACGCTTTATCTTGAGGAACAATACCTTTTCATCGATGAATCTCTGGAATCAGACAAGTTGTGTGCTTCCAAAATTTCCATTCCAAAAGGGAAAAATTGGAAGTAAAAAAGAGATGATTGGTCCTATGCAAGTTTAAAACATAGCAAGGCTTAATTTATTAGATTTTAAAGCTCAGGCATATTCCACTTTGATTTGATACTCTGCCCTCTATACCAATTGGTATACAGTGTCACCTCCATGGCTCTGTGAGGAATTCCATTCCTTCTGCCCTCTGCATGGGCCCCACCCAAGTGGTTATCTGCCAGGAAAGCCCCATTCCTGGAGCACTGGGTGATGTCTTCCTGGCACACTTAAACAGGGGAGGTGGCCCCATCTTTGAAACCAAGGAGGAAACAGTCTTTCCCCTGTGCCTGTGGAGGGAGTGGCAGCAATGATGGTCTCTGAATCTTCTTTTCATCCTGTCCTGCTTTCTCTGTCTCCTTTAGGTCAAACAGGCAGTTTCTTTGCTGGTATAACACAATCTTTATTTCTAGATTGTGTTGAGATGTTTGATTAAGTCTCTGAGTCACACCCATGATTTTTTTAATCAAATGATTATTCAGCCACACTCTTAGTGTTATTTTCAGAAAAAAAGCTTTCTCATTTTATTTATTACACTATTACTAGACTAAAAAATTTCCAAATGTTCAAGTTCTGAATCTTATTTGCTGATCAATTCCTTCTTCAATTCCTTTCTCTCCTTTTACATTTTACTATGAGTAATCAGAAAGAACCTCTCTTTCAAAATTTTGCTTGGAAATCTTTTTAGCTAAATATCCAATTTCATTTATCACAATTTCTACCTTTTACAAAAAGCTAGAACATAGTCCATCCAGGTAATATGCCACCTTATAAGAAAGATCGCCCTTTCCCCAGTTTTCAAAAACATGTTCCTCATTTGCACCTGAGACCTAGCATGAACCTCAAGATCCTTCCAGTTACAAAGTCACATCCTCATTTTTAGGTATTTGTTACAATAGCACCTTACATCTTGATATTAAAATATGTATTAGTCAAATCAAGCTGCTATAGCAAAATACAATAGATGGGGTGGCTCAAATAAAATAAATTTATTTTCTCACAATTTTGGATGCTGAGAGGTCCAAAATCAAATGCTGACTAATTTGAATCTCAATGAGGTATGGCCTGCTTCTCACTGTGTCCTCATATGGTGGTGGTGGTGAGAGGTAGATAGATGAGAGAGAGGGAGAAAGAGAGCGAAAGGAGGGAAAGTTATCTGGTGTCTCTTATTATAAGAGCACTAATAGCACCAGGAGGGCCCCACTGTAATGACCTCATCTAAACCAAATTACCTCCCAAAGGTCTCACTTCCAAATACCGTTAGGATTTTAACATATAAGTTGTTAGGGTGGACAGAGACATGAACAGTCAGTCCATAACAGAGAAATACAAACAGTAAGTCCATAACACAGAGATTCCACTAGAGACAGAAAGAAAGTCCAAATGAAGGTGTCCAATTTTAAATACAATGCTTGACAGTTGAGTACTGCTGATTTTTGAGAATTAGAGCAACATGTTTCAACTGATGGTGTATAAATATAATTCTCATTCCAGTGGAATAGTGGATTGTAGGAGAGGAAAACAGAGATGTTGTTATAATTGAGGGAAGACATAATGAGGACATAAACTAAGGCCAATAGTATTGGGTATAGAAAGCAAGAGGCCAGTATAAGAAAATCTGAAGAAAGAATTCACAGGACAAATTGATGCAATCAATGAGAGAGGTGAGAGAAAAAAATGGTTAAAAATATATTTGAGGTTAATCATTATTTTTTAGGTAGCAGAGTTAATAGAATATCCAAATTATGTCAATTCATATTGTAAAAACATTTCCAAAACCTATGAGTCTCCTTTTCAAACATCTTGAGTCATCTAATGAATAAAATTAGTTAAAGATTTATAGGTATTTAAGATTTTTATTTTGAAAAATTAATTCTTTCTGTAGAAGATTATTGATGTAAATATATATGGACAAAGGTGGAGTATAATTTGAATATGTACTGAGCCTCAGAAATCCTGGGGGTTTGGCTATTATGTTTCTCTACTTATTACTATTAAAGTGTTTAGAACTATTCACCTGTATCTGAAATTAAATGCAGCAAAAAATTATCATTTAATTTTTGGTTCCAGGTCATTATCTTTTTGCATCTTATATTTTCAATTTGATTATTTTAATTTTGTAAAAAATATATACATTAATTATATTTATTTTAAGAACAGATATTTTATTTCAAGAAAATTATTATTTCTTTTAGAGAGAAATTCCATTAAATGTTTACTATATCTTAAGAGTAATTTTATACAGCCTAACTATAAATTTATTGACAATATTCATTTCATTTTATTTATAAAGCCAATTGGAAACATTTTCACTTAGCATACTTTAAATATATAGAAATTTTGTTAACACAAATCTCAATCATGTGATTGATCCTACAAATTAGATTTTTATAAAATTCTTAAGAATAATAACAATTGGGTACAGTGGAAATTTAAATATTTTTTAGTAAGGTATATATAACTTAAAATTTGCTATTTTAAATATTTTAAGTAAATAATTCAGTGGCACCGATCACATTCACAATACTGTGCAACTATCACCACTATGTATTTCCAAAGACATTTTTATTAGTCCAAACAGAAATACTGTACCATTTAACAATAAATCTTTTTATTTATAACATATTTTGTTTCTGTACACAGTATGAAGTAAGGGTCCAACTTCGTTTTTTTTTTGCATGTGGAAATCTAGTTGTCCCAGCACCATTTGCTGAAGAAACTGTTATTTCTCCATTAAATGGAATCGGCACCTAGCTGAAAATTAATTGGCCATAGATATATGGGTTGATTTCTGGACTCTAAATTATATTCCATTTGTCCTTATGTCAATCCACACTGGTTTCATTCCTGTGGCTGAAGAACAAGTCCTCCAAATTCTATGGCTTTTTACAATCGTTAGGGGCAAGCTCCTCAGCCAGGGACTTGACCCTTCTGGGTGCAGGAAATTGGAAAAACATGCGGGTACAAACAGGCAAGTGGGACATGCTTTATTACAATCAAAGCAGACAACAACTGGCTGGTCAGTGGCAACTTATATACAAACTCAAACAAAAGAGGCTTCTTGACAAATAGTGAAATCAATATTTGGGTTATAGAAAGGTACACCTGTCCAGTGCATACAGTAGGATAGCTGTGTCCTTGCTTTTGCACCTTGTATGGAAAATTGGCCTTGAACAGCCTGTGTACTCTGGACAGGGCCTCCACAACAATATTGTTTTGGCTATGCAGAACCCCTTGAAATTCCATGAAAATTTGAAGTTTAGGTTTTTAAAATTTCTGCACAAAAAGACTTACAAATTTTGATAAGATTGCAATGAATATCAATGCAATCATGAGTGAATTGCTTTGGGCAGTATTGGCATATTAATAATATTACATTTTAGAATCCATGAATACAGGATGCCTATCCATTTATTCAGCTTTTATTTAATTTCTTTCAGCAACATTTTATAGTTTTCTGTGTATAAAACTTTCATATGCCTTGTTACATTTATTCTAGGTTTTTTATTCTTTTAGATGCAATTGTAAATGTAATTGTCTCCTTTTTTCCTTCTTTTAATCGTTCATTGCTGGTGAATGAAAACAACTGATTTTTGAGTATTGATCCTGCAACCTGCAACTTTGATTAATTTTTTTATTAGCTCAAGTAGCTTTTTTGTTAACTCTTTGGGACTTTTATTTCCATAGGATCATGTCATCTACAAATATAGTTTTATTTCTTCTTTTCTTATTTATATACCTTTTAGTTCTTTACTAGAGATCCAGTGCACAAAAATTTGTGCACTCAGGGGGGTGCCTCAGCCCGCCCTATGCCCTCTTGCTGTCTGGGACCCCTCACAGGATGTCCACCATCTGGCTTAGGCCTGCTCCCTGGGGGATCGGGCCCAAGCAGGCAGTCAGACATCCCTCTGGCAGTCTGGCAGCCCTCAGGGTATGTCCACTTACCAGCAGGGAGCAGACCTAAGTTGTAGTTGGACATCCTTAGTGCTGCTGAGGAGGCGGGAGAGGCTCCCGCCA
>NW_005365372.1:1201261-1202473 GCF_000412655.1 Myotis brandtii | reverse complement strand
TCAGTGTGTGTCATAGTGACCAGTCATTCCCAGTCATTCTGCTGTTAGGGTCAATTTGCATATTACCCTTTTATTATATAGGATAGAGGCCTGGTGGTCAGGTGGGGGCCGGCTGGTTTGCCCTGAAGGGTGTCCCGGATCAGCGTGGGGGTCCTGCTTGGGTGCCTGGCCAGCCTGGGTGAGGGGCTGAGGGCCGTTTTCAGGCTGGCCAAGCCCCCCGGCGACAGAAGCTCCCAGCCTCTCCTTTTTTCTTTTTTTTTAATTCTGGGATTTATTTACCTTCTATAATTGAAACTTTGTAGCCTTGAGTGGAGCTCAGAGCCAGCCAGGGCAGGCGTGAAGCTTGGCCTCCTCCATCACCAGGGGCAACCCAAGCCTCCTGCTCGCTCTAGTTCCATGGCCACGGCCAGCTGAAAGCAGGTATCTGGGGTTTATTTATCTTCTATAATTGAAACTTTGTTGCCTTGAGTGGAGCTCAGAGCCATCCACGGCAGGCGGGAAGCTTGGCTTCCTCCATCACTGGGGCAACCAAGCCTCCTGCTTGCTCCAGCTCTAAGGCTGCTGGCTGCCATCTTGGTTGGGTTAATTTGCATATAGTTGCTCTGATTGGCTGGTGGGCATGGCTTAAGGTGTAGCGAAGGTACGGTCAATTTGCATGTTCATCTTTTATTAGTGTAGACTAGAGCCCTGATGCACAAAATTCGTGCAAGGGTAGGGCTTCCTTCCCCCAGCTGCTGGCACTGGCTTCCCTCTGGCATCTGGGACCCAGGCTTCCCTCACAGTCCGGCTTCGTTGGGAAGGTCATCCAGAAGGATATCCAGTCTAATTAGCATATTATGCTTTTATTATTATAGATATTGCTTAATTGCTCTAGTTTGTACTTTTAGTACAGTCATGCACTGCATAATGACATTTAGGTCAACAATAGACCACATATATAATGGTCGTGTACCCATCCTATCTAATAATAGACAAACTTGGTAATTGACTGTACCTTCACTACACCTCCCATTGGCTAATCAGCATGATATGCAAATTAACTGCCAACAAAGATGGCAGATAATTTGCATACTGCAGGCAGGGCGGGCCAGCGTGAGCTGCCATCCGGGCCCCCGTGTGCCGCCTAAGCCCTGCTCCAAGCCGGGACCCCAGTGTGCGGCCCCAGGCAGCTTGGGGCTCAGGCAGGGTGCCGGGCGATGGCTATCGTGGAGG
>NW_005365372.1:1200567-1201007 GCF_000412655.1 Myotis brandtii | reverse complement strand
GGGAGGGGGGGCAGGGAAGGAGTAAGGGGGAAGCCCTGGTTCCCTGCTCCTCCTCCCACAGGCATGGCCCTTTCTGCTGTTATGATAAAAGGAGTTGTGTTTTTCTAACTCTGTCTGGGTAAAGGAAACAAGTGTATGTTGACTTCTGATCTTCCTCTCAGAGCTGCCAGTTTATCCCTCTGGATGCATCATATCCAACCTCTAAAGGATCCAAGGGGCAGGATCAACTTTCATTCCATAGTTGAAGAAACTGACCAATAAACACATGTGTCTCATGCCTCAGTGTCAACTCCAACAGAAATCTCCAGGTAATAACTCAGCTTCTAGATCTAAGGATATATTTTCTTCTGTTTTCATGTTTAATTCAGCCCCAGGAATCAAATAATACAATAAAGAATAAAATGAGTTCAGAGGGCTCAGCATTGTATTCCCAGGGCCTT
>NW_005365372.1:1195878-1199878 GCF_000412655.1 Myotis brandtii | reverse complement strand
GAGTGGGTGGCACCAGGCCAGCCAAGGCAGTGCCAGCAGGCAGAGGTAGGTGACTGGTGGCAGCAGTAGTGGGGGGCGGGGCTGGCATGCATGCAGCACCAGGCTGCCAGCCAAGATGGGTGCCAGCAGGGGCCCCCGATCACCCTGTCAGTCACCCTGCAGATCGACCCTGATAGCCGGCCAGGCTTAGGGACCCTACCTGTGCACAAATTTTGTGCACCAGGCCTCTAGGAAGATTATAATGAAGCTAAAAAAGTCACACCATTCAGTGATGCCATAGCCATCATAATGTCAAAGAGGAACACATTTATCAAACCTACTGTGCTAACAGTCATAAAACTGTATAGGATATAGTTCTGTATAGTACTAATACCTGATAATAAGAAATGACTATATTTCTGGCTTATGTATTTACTGTACTATATTTTAATTTATAAGTGTAGTTTTCAGAGCATGCTAGAGCACTGCTCAGCACTGCTGCTCTGAGTTACTTTGAGTCCATATATTCTTCTAAATTCTTCCCTACTATGCCAGGTCTGGTTCTTCCTCAAACCCTACCCACTGTACTAACTGTTGGGAACTTAGTCCAAGTTCCTCCTTTATCCTCTGCTCACTAGTTACGGGTGTTGGGTCCGAACCCTTCTGCCTGTGGCTGGACCTCCTTGGATGCTGGGTCTTAGACGGAGAAGGCCAAGTGTCAGAGAAGCAGGATCAATTATTGATGGCAAGGCAGACGGAGAAGCCATGAGAGGTTGTGAATGTATAAGAATGAGTCTTTGTTGCAGAAACTAGTGGCCATATAGCCGTCAGACAAAACAATTCATTACAACAAAGTCCATATAGGCAGGCAGCTGGACACCAGCTGGTTAACATGTACATCTTTCCCACAAAAGCAGCATTAGTGTCTATACCCACAGCTATTATCTCAGCAGCCGCACACTGCCTCCTAGACTCACCACCTCACCATGGTACCTAAGCTCTCTGCCTCGGCAGCTTCTCCTGTCTCTCTGCCCAGCACACTGGCTGATTAACATGGTAGCTATATCTCAGCTCTCTGTGAGCTTTTAGCCTGACATCATAGCAGTAGCTTTCACCTCCCTCTGAGCTCTCCTCTCTCCTGTACACATAGGAGATACATTATCTGTGTCTACCACCTCTGCTTCTCTAAGCTCTCTCTAGCCTCTGCTCTGCTCAGCTGCTCTCTCTCTAGCAGACTTCTTCCCACACTCTTGGCCAGTAACCTGTATATACTCCAGAGACAAAGAAGGCTAACTGCCAACAGTTACATCAATCATTTGCGTTACAGAAGGGCACAGTGTACCGTGTGTCCTTGCACCCGCTTGGTATCTTAGCCTGATTAGGATTCCCAGGCTCAGAGTCCTTGGACATCCCAATTAGGCTTATGCTCAGAGTGGCCTTTGGCCATTCTGGTGTATTGATAATAAGGCCTCTGTGCTCCCATTAGCATAGTTCCCATAGTAGTCTTTTTACTTACAAGAAAAAGTTTGCTTTAAAACAGTATGCTGTGTTATACTGGCAGCACCCTCACACACTTTGTGTTTGCCTTCTCTCTCTCTCTCTCTCTCTCTCTCTCTCTCTCTCTCTCTCTCTCTCTCGTTTTTGGCATTTTATTTTATTTACTATTATGTATTACATTTTTCTTGGTTGCATTATTTCTCTTGTTTTTTTTAATTCAATCACATGTTGCTTTGGACAGTAAACATGATGTTCAGGCTTTTAGCCTAGGTACAATAGGCTATACCTTATAGCCTAGGTGTGTGCAATAGGCTGTATTATCTAGGTTTGTGTAAGTACACTGTATGATGTTCTCACAGGAATGAAACTATGTAACAATGCATTTCTTAGAACATATTGCCATTGTTTACTGGTTCATGACTGTCCAATGTTGAATAGCAATAGTGAAAGTGGGCATTCTTTTTTTTTTAATATATTTTATTGATTTTTTACAGAGAGGAAGGGAGAGAGATAAAGAGTTAGAAACATCGATGAGAGAGAAACATCGATCAGCTGCCTCCTGCACATCTCCTACTGGGGATGTGCCCACAACCCAGGTACATGCCCTTGACCGGAATCGAACCTGGGACCTTTCAGTCCTCAGGCCGACGCTCTATCCACTGAGCCAAACTGGTTTCGGCGAAAGTAGGCATTCTTAAATTGTCCTTGATCTAAGGGGGAAGCTTTCAGTTTTTCTTTAGTTAAGTATTTTTGTAGTGAAAAAAAATCCCTTCTCAATTACTTTGTGCATTTTTAAAACACATTTTCTTTGCAGTTTCCATAGGATCACACTTCACATTCTAAATTTATAACTATTTGAATTGGTACTGACTTAACTTCAACAATGTACAAAAACTTTGTTCCTATATAGCTCCATCCCTACCTCTTTATGTTGTTGTCACAAATTACATGTTTATACATGTACAGTGAAACTAAAAAAAATAGAATTACAATACATAAGGATTCACAAAGCCATCAACAATTTTTCAAGGACATTCATTTTGTACATTCCCTAGTACAAAGAAAGTAGAAAAAGCAATTACAACATGATTTCTGGCTCAGGCATCCTTTAGTCTCTAAATAATCATAGAAAGCAAATAGGAATGAGTATTATTAACAGTAATGCAAGACACTGTTTAGGAGTTCCAAAAGACAAACTGAGGTGGGCCACCATGAGGCAATGTAGCAGAAGTGTTAGGGAGGTTGACTGGACTCAGAATAAATCTAGTTACATTATTAGCCACGTAAGTTTGGATGTGTTCCTCAGTCTTTTTTTTATATCTGTTTTCCTTCATCTGTAAAATGGAGATAGCAGTACCTGTGTCAAGGGTTGTCAGGATTAAATTACAAAATTCATGAAAATTTCCTATGGTTATAATTCAAAAAAATCTATTTCTTATAATAACTGACTACCCAAATCTAATAATACAGAGAGGACATAACATCTTTTGTATATAAAATTTTTGTTTATTGATTGCAATTTTAAAACAAGGTTTGTTTGTTTTTTCATTGTTCTCTTTTTTTAAAAAAAATCTTTATTGTGCAAAGTATTACAGATGTCCCCTTTTCCCTTCATGTTGACCCCATCCACCATGTTCCTGCCCCCTCCCCAGGAGTTCATCACACAATTGTTTGTCCATGGGTTATGAATATATATGGATATAAGTTACTTGGTTAATCTCTTCCCACCCCCACCCCCTTCCCTCTGAAATACTTCAGTATGTTGCAGGTTTCAATGTCTCTGGATCTTTTTTGCTCATCAGTTTATTTTGTTCATTAGATGCCACATGTAAGTGAGATTATGTGATACCTTGTCTTTCTCTGACTGGCTTATTCCCCTTAGCATAATACTCTCTAGGTCCATCCATGCTGTCTCAAAGGGTTAGGAGATCCTTCTTTTTTACTTTTTAATATTTATTATTGAGATTATTACAGATGTCCCTCTTCCCCGCCCCATAGCTCCCCTCCACCCAGTTCCCACCCCAACCCAGGCCCTCACCACCCCACTGTTCGCGTCTATAGGTATAAGATCTTTGTCCAATCTCTTCCCGCACGCCTCCTACACTTCCCCCCAAGAATTGTCAGTTCGCTCCATTTCCATTCCCCTGATTCTATTACATTCACCAGTTTATTCTGTTCATCAGATTTTTTATTCATTTGATTTTTAGATTCACTTGTTAATAGGTATGTATTTGTTGTCACTTTGTTGTTCATAATTTTTTATCTTTACTTTTTTCTTCTTCTTCCTCTTCTTAGAGAATACCCTTCAGCATACCCATCTGGGAAGTGCCCAGATGGTTTGGTGGTGATGAACTCCTTTAGCTTTTTCTTGTCTGTGAAGCTCTTTATCTGACGTTCAATTCTAAATGATAGCTTTGCTGGGTAGAGTAATCTTGATTGTAGGTTCTTGCTATTTATCACTTTGAATATTTCTTGTTACTCCCTTCTGGCCTGCATAGTTTCTGTTGAGAAATCAGCTGACAGT
>NW_005365372.1:1186681-1195004 GCF_000412655.1 Myotis brandtii | reverse complement strand
TCCCGGCCAATTGGCTGTGAGTACCAGCTGTGTCTACAATGGGAGAACTGCTGTTCTGGAGACACCCTTATAGGGCAGGACTTGCTTCAGTGGGGCTCTGGTGCTCACTGAGTCTGTCCCTTGAGTGTGTCGCTTATGGATGTGAAGAGTTGTATTCTGGTATTGTCTCACACTGACCACTGGGTCCACTGGCTCTTGGATCTCCAAGGAGGTGCAAAGTCAGCCACTGCCTGAGGCCACCCAGCAGCAGCTACAGAGAGATTTTCAGATTCCTCATCTTTGTTTGGGGTTTGGAAGTGCCCAGATGAAGCACAGCTGTAAAGCAGTGCAGGCTGCTGTGGAGCCTTAGGCCTTCTTTTGGAATCTTTGACCCAGCAGCAGTTTGTTAGATTTTAGATTGCAAAAGAACAGGCCATTCATATGCAAAAGCCTCTGCTCACAGCTTGGGTGGGGTTGTAAATTGGGTGGGGCGGGGTCTCAGGCAATCACCTGGGCAGAGCAAATAGCAATGACTACCAGTCAGCCCCACCTTGGAGAGGTCCCCGGGTCTCTGTATCCCATGGCCCCATGTAGGAACAATGATCACTGCAAGCACCTCTGCGAGAAAGCTGCCCTTGCATTCCTGTCCAGATGCCTGACAGTATAGTTTCTCCCTGTATGAGTTTGGGTCCCCAGAGTCTTGCCTGGAACTGGATTTCAGAGCATCTCCTTCCCCCCCCCCCCCCCCCCCCCCCGATTGAAAAAGACAACAGTGCACCCAGTTGCCAGCCTGTTTCTGCACTCACCTCAGTAACTCCGCACTTCCGCACCTCCACACCTTCTACCAGTCTCAATGCGCTTTTCTCTTTCCTTCTAGTTGTAGAACTTCCACTCAGCTAGCCTTCCCCTGGTTTTGAATGATATCCATTTTGTCTTTTAGTTGTAGTTTTGATATGGTTATGCAAGGCAGCAAGTACAGGTGTGTACCTATGCCGCCATCTTGGTTCCTCCGTCACTTTCATAATTTTTTTGTATTTGATCTTTTACAGTTTTATTATAACCTGTCTCAGTGAAGTTTTCTTTGAATTTAATCTGGTTAGTGACCTGTGAGCTTCATGTATTTAGATGTCCATATCTCCTCTCAGATTTGGAAAGATCTCAGCCATTTTTAAATTTTATTTTTCAATTACAGTTCACATTTATTATTATTCTGTATTAGTTTCAGATGTACAACATATTGGTTAGACAATAATGTACTTTGCACAGTGATCCCCCCAATATTTCAAGTACTCACCTGGCCCCATACATAGTCATCATGATATTACTGATGATATTCCTTACTCAGACTTTTTTTTCCCAATCATCTTTCTGCCCATTTCTTTCTCTTTTCTAGGACTTTAATGATAATAGTGTCATTTTGCTTGATGGTGACACATAATTAAAGTAAGCTTTCTTTACTTTTTCCCTTTTTTTCTTTTCTAACATGATAACTTCATATAACCTGTTGTTGAGTTCACAAGTGTTGATTTTTTGCTTGATAAGTCTCATTTTGATGTTCTTTATTACATTTTTTTATTTTTTTCAATATATTCTTTAGCTATGAGTTTCTGTTTGGTTCAATTTTATGATTTATATATCTTTATTAAACTTATAGTTTTGTATGTCTATTATTTTCCTGACTTAATTAATTTGTCTGTGTTATATTGTAACTCACTGAATTTCTTTATAAAAATTATTTTAGCTTTTTTGTACAGCAATTATTATATTTCATTTCTTTGTGATTGGTTGCTGGAGAATTATTGTTTCTCATTGGTATTATCATATTTCCTAGATTTTTCCTTTTTTATTGATGTCTGAGCATTCCATGGAAGAGCCACCTGCTCCAGACTTTACTGACTGTTTCGGGTAGGGAAAGACCTTTACTTATGGATAGATACAAGCATGCTAGTTGAGTGGGGTGTGCTGGTTCCATCTGCAGGGATGGTCCAGTGGTGGTCTCCACATACAACTAGGTGATGTGAAGTCAGCATCAGCTAGATTGTAGGAGTTCTCAATGGCCAGTGTTGCAGGTGTTTGCAGTGGCATTAAGCACTATTGAAATATTAGGTGGTGAAGGCTGCAGAGGACCTCCTGAACTCTTTTTCTCACATGGCATGGCTGAAAAAACCTTATTCTCTCAAGGTCCAGCTTGTGCATGCCTTCTTAGTGGTGGTTGCATTGACACCTGAATATGTGACTGCCTTTGGAGCACCCACAAAGCCAAGAAATGTAGCACATGCCCCTGTGGAGCAATAGTGGTCCCAGAATCTGGAGCATTGGCTAGCCTGTCATTGCATTTTCTTTGTTACTTGAGATGCAGGTGCATATGGAGCATGCTTGTGTTTGGCAGATCTTGTAGCCCTGGTCTCAGGGAAACAAAACTGCAGCTCCTTCAGTAGTATCTCCCTATTTAAGAGGTCTACAGCAGTAATTCCTGTTGCTTATCTCAGTGGCAAAAACTGACAGTGTCTTCTAGAGAATAGGCTGCTGGGTTCCATGCTAACACTGAAGGTTAACACAGAAACTGCAGGGAGTCTGTGGTTGTCATGGTGACCAAGGTCTTCAGTGGTAAAAGTTTCACATGCCCTCTATAGAGAAGGACACTGGAAACTATAATGGCACCCACTGTGTGTCTGATACTAATAACCTCTACACTTATTTTTTTGGTCGTAGCCATCTCCAAAGGTCTTGGCTGAGCTGATTTATCCAGTGATCTTTTCTGTGCGATAGTTTTCCATTTTTTTTTGTTGAGGAAGTCTTAAAATGGATTATTGGGCCCTTTCAAGGATTTTTTTTTGTGTGTGTGGATTGCTGCCTAATTGTTTGTATGTGAATGTGTGTATTAAGACTGGTATTTCCTGCTCTGCCATCTTGTGGATGTCACTCTTTCAGGTAATTTCAAGTGGAATCTTGAATTCACTAAAGTGCTTTAAATTTCCAAGCAATTTTGAGGGTTTTCTCCCCCATGATTATTTAAATAAATCCTCTCTTTTAGTGTAATGTGTAACTATTGAGGGGAATTTTCATAAAATATAAACTTCAGTTGTTTTACTTATTCTAAAATTAAAAATTTGATTCAATGCTATGAAAATTAATTAATGGAGTTATAACTTTAATTGTTGAAGGTAATGAAATTAAGAAAACAGAGAACTTTAGATATAAATTATGTATTTATATCAAGTGAATGTCAATGACCTCATGGTAAATGAAGTTTTTATTGCAGTTTAATTAATGAAAAGTTATAGAAGGACTAAATAATATCACAGAACATAGTAATTTAGGAATGCTAAGCTTAAATAACCTTGGGCAGCATCTTTCACTAATGTGTTCAGATTATGTATTCGTTCTTATATACCAACCAGAAATTCTTCATTAGTAGTAAGTACTAAGTAATAATTACTCAATAAATAATATCTTCTTAAATGTTATTTTTATAGTTTTTAGTGTTGGATTTTAAGAGGCTAATAAACTGATTTATCAAAGTAATGAACTGATTGTTAAAAACACGTTTATTGCCCTAGCCGGTTTGGCTCAGTGATTAGAGAGTAAGCCCAAGGACCAAAGGATCACAGTTTTGATTCCCAGTCAAGGGCATGTAGCTTGATTGCAAGCTAGATCCCTGACCTGCATCAGGGTGCATATGGGAGGTAACCAATCAATGAGTCACTGTCGCATCAGTGTTTCTATCTCTCTTTCCCTCCTCCTTCCCTTCCACTCTCTTTAAAAATCAATGGAATAATATCCTAGGGTGAGGATTTTTAAAAAAGATACAAGTTTATTATTTAGCTTAAGCAAAAGGCATTATCTATCACATTAAATTAATGGTATTGCTTGTATCTAATTTATTTCAGTTTTGTTTGTAATTAATTTTTAAAGTTGTTTTATAATTTTTATAATATTCATGTAAAAGTTATAAAATAAGGAATATACACTGTATTGAGTACTAATGTTATATGAAAAATCATTTAAATATATGTTAGGGGTCAATAATATTGGCTTTTGAAAGAGACCATTTCTGAAGTTTGAAAAGACTTGGCATGTCAATTAATACTTTGGTTTCTGGCGTTATATAGATTTTATGTTCTAATCATTGTTTTATACTCGCTAGTTGTGTGACCTTGGAAAAGTTACTTTACCTTTTGTAACCCTCAATTTCCTCATGCGTGAAATGGGAGTAATTACAGTACTGATCTCACAGGGCTGTGGTAAAGATTAAGTATTATAATGTATGTAAAGTACTTTTCAGAGTGGCACACTATAAACATTAAAATATGTGATCCTGAATTTAACCTCAAAATTTCTGTCCAGAGCCACTACAAATCTATTGGGAGTGGTTCTTCAGTTGAAACCTACTTTCCATTTTCACATTAGTTGTCATATCCATGCCAATGAATAAATAATATTCAGAGCCAGTGATTTAATTAAGAAAGCCCTATTATGTGTGATTATGGCAGTTATATATAGTAATCTTTATGCCTGATCTATACTGCTGCACTTTAACATTTACTTGGATTAATCTACAGGAAATATGTTGCTATAAACACTGTTTTGCATTTGACAAGATTTTTAATCTTTAAATAATAAACCTATGATTAATTTTCCAGCAATATACCAAGCTAAATAACTTTAAAATCTGTCCTCTACCATACATTTAGAAATATGGATATAATATATAGTCCTCCATATAAAATTCCATATGATAAAGAAATGCCTTTAGACCCCAAATAGAAAGAAAACTCAAAGCCAGTAGAGTAAATATGAATAGAAGCTTCAGCTGCCATGGGGGAAGTTTATTGGTCCCAATAATCAAGGGGTGTGAGTTTCAATGATCTTAGGTTGACAGAATGTGGATAATTGAAATTAAGATTTCTACCTAAAGCCATAAATCATATAGAGCATCAGTCTCAATGAAAGCATAAACTATTCACCAGTACAATTAAAGGTAACAAGGGAGTTTGTTGTTTTATTTACTGCACGGAGTCACAAATCAGTAACTTTCTCCAAAAATTCCTAACAATAGTCTGCCTTCACATGGTTTGGGATTGTGAATGCAGATTATCTGCAAGGTACCGCCAATAAGTTAACATAAAACTTTCCTCAGGCTGTGCGAGCAGCCCAACCCGGTCCAAGGAGCAACCCACCCATGACAGAGGGGCAGCAGCCCCAAACAGCTTGCACCCATCCAAGGAGCAGCAGCCACGCAAGCAGCCCGCCCTCATCCGAGGAGCAGCAGCTGCACACAACCCATACCCATCAGAGGAGCAGCAACCCACCCTTGTAAGAAGCCTACTCCCGTCCGAGGAGCAGCAGTGGTGTGAGCAGCCCGCCCCCATTCGAGGAGCAGCAACTGTGCGAGGGGCCACCCCATCCAAGGAGCAGCAGCCTCGTGCACAGCTCATCCCTGTCCAAAGAGCAACAGCCTCATGAGCAGCCCGCCCCCGTCCGAGGAGCAGCAGCTGCTCAAGCAGTCTGCCCTGTCCGAAGAGCAGCAGCCATGCAAGCAACCTGCCCCCATCCAAGGAGCAGCAGCTCTGCAAGCAGTTCGCCCTCATTCGAGAAGCAGCAGCTGCACGAGCAGCCCACCCCACTCTGAGGAGCAGCAGCTACATGAGCAGCCCACCAACGACCAACGACCGAGGAGCAGCAGGGGCTGGCAGACTAGGCTCTCTAGGACAGGGAGAGACTATCACCACTGCGGAAACTCCCTGGACTGCCGGACTCGGGCACGGAGCCCACACCATCTTAAAGGGGAGAGTGGCCTCTTCTAAGAACTAATCAGCACCACCAAACAGACAGGCCTTGGACACTGCCTGCGACCCGGCAGCCACTCCAGCCAAAATCCTGCAGCCACACCCGCATACTTGCAGACCCTGGGATCTCCACCACCAAAGGAGCACCGTGCTGCCCGCAGCAGTAAGTGCAGCTTCCCCCTCCCCAGCGGCAGACCTCCAACATTGCATTCACATGTCTCCAGCTCACAGGTCTCCGAAGCACACCACTCCATAGACTTCTCTTGGGAGTCATGTGAGCCCCAGCTGGGTGTGATTTTGTATAGACACAGACGCACTGCCCCCCAGTAGAAATTCTGAATTCCCTCTGCCTGAATAACTGCCCACACACACCCAACTGCAACTTCCGCGCCAGGGCCCTTCAGCGCCAGGGACCCTCAGAGTAAGTCAGAGCTCAGTGCCTGGCAAATGCACTGCCACAGTTGCTCACTCCCCCTGAGCCCATCTATCCACAGGGCACTTTGGAAAGCTGCACTGAGCCGCCACTGGGTCCGATCTTGGACAAATAGGGACGCACTCCCCTGGGCAGTAGAAATTCGGAATTCACCCATCCTGGATACTGGCCCAAAGACGCCTCAATTAAGCATGCCAGGGCCCTTCAGAGTGCTTCAGTGAACCTGCGCTAGCAAACTCACTGCAGGTGCTCCTGTGTGCCACAACTGGGAACACACACCTATCCACCACAGGTGCATCAGCAAAAACTGAGTTTCCCCACCCCACAGCTGCAGAATTCTGGACACTACAGTTGCATGCTTTTCCAGCGTGCAGATCTCCCAAGACCACCGCTCCACAGGCAGCCCTGGGGCCCCGCTGTAAGCCTCACTGGACACGCACTTAAACAAATAGGGGTGCACTGCTGGGCTGTAGAAATGCTGAATTCACTCTTCTGGGATTCCTGCCCACAGACACTTCAATCCAGTGGCTTCAGTGCCAGGGCCCTTCAGAGTGTGTCAGTACACTCTGTGAACTGCCACTGGGATCGCATGTATCCAACCATGGAGGCAGCAGCAAAAGCTGAGTCTGCCCACCCCACAACTACAGAACTCTGGACACCACAGTCAAACCTTTCCAGAATGCAGGCCTCCTGAGCCCCACCACCCCAACAGACGGTTCCTGGGTGCCACTGTGAGTCCCCGCTGGGCACGCGAGATTTCAACCAAGGGAACAAGACAGCAAAAATTGGAACACCCTCTCCACAGCTGCTGACTTCTAGACACCTCAGTTGTGCCTTTCCAGCTCGCAGGCCTACATCAAGAGAACCCAAATAGCTCAAGTAGGGAGCTACTCTAGACTACCAAGCCCAGGAGACCTGAGAGGTCACACCAGTAGCACCATACCCAAAAGAAACTGGGTAGCAAAGCAATTAGAGCTACAATTAAAACATTACAGGAAAACATGGGAAGACAAAAAAGCAATCCACAAAGGAAAGAAAAAGAGAAATCACCAGAAAGGGAGTTAAATGAAATTGAGGCTACTAACTTATCAGAGAAAGAATTCAGAGTAATGTTTATAAAGATGCTCAAACAGCTGCATGACAAATGCACACAACTCAATGATAATTATAAGGAGCTGAATGAGAATGTCACCAACATGAAAAGGAATCAAGAGGAAATGAAGAACAACATAGCTGCAATAAAGAACACAATGGGAGGAGAAACCAAGATGGCGGCATAGGTAAACACCAGAGATTGCTGCCTCGCACAACCACTTCAAAAATACAACTAAAAGACATAATGGACATCATCCAGAACCACAGGAAGGCTGGCTGAGTGGAATTTCTACAACTAGAAGGAAAGAGAAAAGCATACCGAGACTCAGAGGAGGTGCGGTGTAGAAGTAAAATACAAAGGTGCGGAGGTGCATGCGGAGAGGGCTGGCGGCTGAGGACACGATTGTCTTTTTCAATTGGGAGGGGGTCTCAGGCTCTGAGCTCCAGTTCCGGGCGTGTCTCTGGAGACCCAGACTCATATGGGAGAAACTGGAGTGTCTGGCATCGGTCGGAACTTGAGGGCAGCTTTCCTTCGGAGGTACTCGCTGCGACTGCCGGGACCTCTGAAGGCAGGAATGAGAGCAGCCATACTGCCCGCTCGCTCGGCCCGCCCTGTTGATCCCATGGGACCCTGCCCCGCCCAAGTAGTGCACAGAGGCTTTTGCATATGAAAGGCCCGGCGCCTTGTAATCTGAAAATAGCTTAACAAACTGCAGCTGCCCCAAGGCCCCAGGGCAACTTGCATTGCTTTACAGCTGGCTTCTGCTGGGTAGCCTCAGGCAAAAGCTAGATTAGCCTCCTTAGAGATCCAAGAGCCAGTGTACCCAGTGGTCAGAGTGGGACCATCCAATTACAACTCCTCAGATCTATAGGGACACACTCAGGGGGCAGACTCAGTGAGCACCAAAGCCCCACTGAAGCAAGTCTTGCCCCATAAGGGTGTCTCCAGCACAGAAGTTCTCCCACCATAGACACAGCTAATTCTCACAGCCAATTGGCCTGGAGGTCAATTCCTCCCAGTGATACC
>NW_005365372.1:1184298-1186546 GCF_000412655.1 Myotis brandtii | reverse complement strand
GAGACAAAGAAACAGGACACAAATGACAGAAATGGAGGAAAGCAAACTACTGGATATAGAGTTCAAAACCACACTTTTTAGGTTTTTCAAGAATTTTCTAGAAACCGCCAATAAATGTAGTGAGATCCTCAAGAAATCTAGTGAGACCCTTGATGTTGCAATAAAGGACCAACTAGAAATTAAGCATACACTGACTGAAATAAAGAATATTATACAGACTCCCAACAGCAGACCAGAGGAAGCCAGCATCACCCCAATATGAAAACCAGATAAAGACAACACAATGAAAGAGAATTACATGCCAATATCCCTCATGAACATAGATGCCAAAATCCTCAACAAAATTCTAGCAAATTGGATCCACCAGTAAATCAGAAAGATCATATACCATGACCAAGTAGGATTTATCCCAGGGATGCAAGGATGGTACAATATCTGCAAATTAATAAACATAATACATCACATTAAAAAATTGAGAGACAAAAACCACATAGTCATATCAATTGATGCAGAAAAAGCATTTGACAAAGTCCAGCACCCTTTTCTGATAAAAACTCTCAGCACAGTGAGAATAGAAGGATCATACCTCAACATAATAAAAGCCATATATGGCAAACCCACAGCCAACATCATACTCAATTGGCAAAAACTAAAACCATTTTTCTTAAGAACAGAAAAAAGGCAGCAATACCTGCTTTCACCACTCCTTTTCAACATATACTAGAAGTACTAGCCAGAACGATCAGACAAGAAGAAGAAACAAAAGGCATCCAAATTGGAAAAGAAGTAAAATTGTCATTATTCGCAGATGATATGGTACTGTACTTAGAAAACCCTAAAGATTCCATCAAAAAATTAGTAGACTTAATAAACAAATTTGGCAACGTAGCAGGATACAAAAACAATGCCCAGAAATCGATGGCATTTCTATACACCAATAATGAACTTACAGAAAAAGAGACTAAAAAATCAATCCCATTTACCATTGCAACAAAAAAATTAAGATACTTAGGAATAAACTTAACTAAGGAGGTAAAAGACCTGTACTCAGAAAACTATAAGACGTTGAAAAAAGAGATAGAGGAAGACATAAACAGATGGAAGAACATATCGTGTTCATGGATTGGTAGAAGCAACATCATTAGAATGTCCATACTATCCAAAGCAATCTATAAATTCAACGCACTCTCCATTAAAATACCAACAACATATTTCATAGACCTACAACAAACTCTCCAAAAATTTATTGGAATAAAAAAAAAAGACCCTGAATAGCTGCAGCAATCCTGAGAAAGAAGAACAAAGGAGAAGGGCTTTCAATACCATATATCAAGATGTATTACAAAGCCACTGTTCTCAAAACTGTCTGGTACTGGCACAAGGAAAGACATGTAGATCAATGGAACAGAACAGAGATCCCAGAAATAGACCCAATCTACTATGCTCAATTAATATATTTCAAAAGAGGCAAGAACATACAATGGAGTCAAGACAGTCTCTTCAATAAATGTTGCTGGGAAACTTGGTCAGACACATGTAAAAAAATGAAACTAGACCACCAACTTACACCATACACAAAAATAAACTCAAAATGGATAAAGGACTTAAATGTATGACAGGAAACCATAAAAATTCTAGAAGAATTCAAAGGCAACAAAATCTCAGACATATGCCGAAGCAATTTCTTCACTGATACAGCTCCTAGGGCACTTGAAACTAAAGATAAAACAGAGCCAAATATCAACAGTACAATGATTGAAATTTCTTTTGAGAGCCAAATTTTTTAAACTTAAACTATATAGGTAGGTACATTGTTATTAACTTAATTAGGGTACTCCTAAGTCTTAGGAAGAACCACGTTCAAGGTGCCAAAGAGCTGCTTGTGGCTTGCGAGCCACAGTTTGCCAATCACTCCTAGGGCAATGGAAAATAAAGGGAAAATAAACAAATGAGACTACATCAAAATAAAAATCTTCTGCACAGCTAAAGAAACCATCAACAAAACAAGAAGAAAACGCATTGCATGGGAGAACATATTTGCCAAGAATATCTCATATAAGGGTTTAATCTCCAACATTTACAGGGAGCTAATGCAACTTAACAAAAGGAAGACAAACAATCCAATCAGAAAATTGGCAACAGATCTAAATAGATACTTTTCCAAAGAATACATAAGGAAGGCCAAGAGACATATGAAAACATGGTCAAAGTCACTAATCATCTGAGAGATGCAAATCAAAACAACAAT
>NW_005365372.1:1169974-1184154 GCF_000412655.1 Myotis brandtii | reverse complement strand
CCATTTGATCCAGTGATCCCACTTCTAGGAATATATCCCAAGAAACCAGAAACACCAATCAGAAAGGATATATGCATCCCTATGTTCATAGCAGCACAATTTACCATAGCTAAGATTTGGATACAGCCTAAGTGCCTATCAACAGATGAATGGTTTAGAAAACTGTGGTACATCTACACAATGGAATAATACGCTGCTGTAAAAAAGAAGGAATTCTTACCATTTGGCACAGCATGGATGGAACTGGAGAGCATTATGCTAAGCATAATAAGCCAGTCAGAGAAAGATAAATATCACATGATCTCACTCATTTGTGGGATATAATGAACAACATAAACTGATTAACAAAAACTGATCCAGAGACAGAGAGGCATTGATTGGACTGTCGGGCCTTAGAGGGAAGGTGGGGGTAAGGGAGAGAGATCAACCAAAGGACTTGTATGCATGTATGTAAGCCTAACCAATGGACACAGACTACAGGGGGGTGAAAGCATGAGTGGGGGGTGGAAGGGCAATGGTTTGATAAGGAAACTTATGTAATAGCTTAATCAATTAAGAAAAAAAAGTATCCTTAGATTGGTAATATCCCTGCATTTTTTTGGCAGAAGCAATTTTTGTGTTCCAGGTATCAGGGGTACTATCGTCACTTGGAGCTTGTTATAAACATACATACTTGGGCCCCAACAAAAAGTTACTGAATCAAACCCTGGGTTGGTATCTAATAATCTGTGTATTAAGAAGCCCTCCAGATTAATTTGAAGCATGGACAAGTTTGAGAACCACTACTCTAGAACCTACAATTTCAAGTAAAAATATTTCCAGAAAACAACATATAAACAATTCAAACTTCATCTGACCTACACCAGAATTTGGGGCTAACTTAATGTCACACTGTATGAGTTAAGGAATAGGTTTCATTAAGAAAACTTATATAAACCAATGTAATTTACATATGCAAGAGAAGAAAAGGCCTAGAAATATATGGGTCCCCTTGATTTAGCATCACCTAAAAATGTTAACGAGGATCTAAGCATAAGACTTCATAGTGTGGCCTATGACTCAATAAAGGAACACATTTCAACAGTAATTTGACATCTCTATAAGGCCATTGTGAAAAAGAAGTATTGTCTGCAGAGACTGTTAGACACTAGATAGTCTGGATTTAGGGTATCAGATGTACACAAGAACTGCCCAGAATCTGTAGAACTTGGTACCAATGAGGTCTGTTTGATGGAAGGAAGCACAGGTCCAGGGAAATGCTGGACTTTAATGCAAACTAGTTGCTATAAAAGGGGAAATTTCTGGTCCAAGTAAGATATCTGTCAAATCAACTCAGACTGAGGTGCCAGAGTCATTTTCACAATATTGTACTATCTTTTCTTGAAGAAAATTTGAATTTCAAATGTATTTGAAATCTGACAACTGATATGTATGATGCAAACTTTTTCACCCAAACTTATGTTAATTTTTATGTCAATAACTGTTAAAAATTTAAATAATGAGGGGGAACGAAGAAGATGTGGAGGAAAAAGAAATCAAAACAAAATCAGTTATCTATACTAATAAAACCCTAGGTGGCCCTTGCGCCCTCACGCAATGCCCTCACATCATCACAAGATGGCCACCCCCACATCATCACAAGATGGCTGCCACAAGATGGCCGCCACAAGATGGCTGGCAAGGGAGGGCAGTTGTGGATGATCAGGCTGGCGGGGGAGTGGTTAGGGGGTGATCAGGCTGGCAGGCAGAAGCAATTAGGGGCAATCAGGCAGGCAGGCAAGTGGTTAGGAGCCAGCAGTCCCAGATTGTGAGAGGGATGTTCAAGGGGACCCACATTGGTGAGGGTGCAGGCTGGGCTAAGGGATACCCCCCATGCATGAATTCCGTTCACTGGGCCTCTAGTATATTTACAATCATATAATATAAACAGAGTTCTAGGAGAGCTTTTATATTAGAAGACTATAACATTGCTAAGAGAGTTTTTGTAATAGAAGCCCCTGTCACACAATATTGTCTCTTGTATGACAACCTCTGAAGAGAAACTTAATGATCTGGATGATAATTCTAAAAAAGTTATTTATAGTTCAAAACAGAGAAATAAAGGAAATAAATATAATAAAGAAGTTCAGATACATAGAAAGTAAAATTATAAATCTCAACATGTATGGACTGTGAGTTACAGAGGAGGAGCAATATTCAAAGAATGGCTTATAGCTTTCCAGAATTGGTTTAAGACTCACATACTCCAAAATATGAGTTAAGGATTGAGACCAAGATGGCGGCATAGGTAAACACCTGAGACTGCTGCCGCAAACAACCACTTCAAAAATACAACTAAAAGACGGAACGGACATCACCCAGAACCACAGGAAGGCTGGCTGAGGAGAGACTCTTCAACTAGAAGGAAAAATAACAGCACACCGAGGCTCAGAGGAGGCGCAGTGTGGAAAATACTCAGGTGCGGAGGTGCGCGCGCAAAGCGGGCTGGTGGCTGAGAGCGCGGTTGTCGTTTTCGGTCAGGGGGGAGTCTCAGACTCTGAGCTCCAGATACGGGCGAATCGCTGGGGACTCGGACCCAAACGGGAGAAGCGGGAGTGTCTGGCATCAGTTGGAAGGCAGCTTTCCCTCCGAGGTTTGCAGCGGTTCCGGGGGTTCTGAGAAGCAGAGCCTCTGGGAACAGGACTGAGGGCACCATAACGGCTCCCTCCGCCCGCCCTGTTGAGCCCGCCCCGCCCAAGCCCTGCGCAGAGCCATTTGCCGGATCGCCTCAGGCAAAGGCTAGATTAGCACCTCCCCAGAGGACAGAAGTTTTCCGCGGCAGACACAGCTGATTCACACAGCCAGTCGGCCTGGTGGTCAAATCCCTCTAGTATTAACTACAACAATCAAGGCTCAACTAGAACAAGACTGCGCACAAAGACCACTAGGGGGTGCACCAAGAAAGCATAAAAAATGCGGAGACAAAAAAACATGACAGAAATGGACGATATAGAGCTAAAAAACGCAATTTTGAGGGCTTGCAATAAACTTCTGGAGAGCCTCACGAAAACTAATGAGACCCTCGATGCTATGATAAAGAAACTAGAAATTAAGCATACACGCTCTGAAATAAAGAATATTACACCCAATAGCAGACCAGAGGAGCGCAAGAATCAAGCCAAAGATTTGAAATGCGAAGAAGCAAAAAACACCCAACCGGAAAAGCAAAATGAAAAAAGAATCCGAAAATACGAAGATAGTGTAAGGAGCCTCTGGGACAGCTTCAAGCGTACCAACATCAGAATAATAGGGGTGCCAGAAGATGAGAGACAGCAAGATATTGAAAACCTATTTGAAGAAATAATGGCAGAAAACTTCCCCCACCTGGTGAAAGAAATGGACTTACAGGTCCAAGAAGCGCAGAGAACCCCAAACAAAAGGAATCCAAAGAGGACCACACCAAGACACATCATAATTAAAATGCCAAGAGCAAAAGACAAAGAGAGAATCTTAAAAGCAGCAAGAGAAAGAGACTCAATTACCTACAAGGGAATACCCATACGACTGTCAGCTGATTTCTCAACAGAAACTTTGCAGGCCAGAAGGGAATGGCAAGAAATATTCAAAGTGATGAATACCAAGAACCTACAACCAAGATTACTTTATCCAGCAAAGCTATCATTCAGAATTGAAGGTCAGATAAAGAGCTTCACAGATAAGGAAAAGCTAAAGGAGTTCATCACCACTAAACCAGTATTATACGAAATGCTGAAAGGTATCCTTTAAGAAGAGGAAGAAGAAAAAGGTAAAGATACAAATTGTGAACAACAAACATGCATCTATCAACAAGTGAATCTAAGAACCAAGTGAATAAATAATCTGATGTACAGAATGAACTGGTGATTATAATGAATCAGGGACATAGAAAGGGAATGGACTGACTATTCTTGGGGGGGAAAGGGGAATGGGAGATGCGGGAAGAAACTGGACAAAAATCGTGCACCTATGGATGAGGACAGTGGGTGGGGAGTGAGGACAAATGTAATCTGAACAATAAAGATTTAATAAATAAATTAAAAAAAAACAAAATATGAGTTAAAACCAAGAAGAATAAATAAAACCAAAGTAATAAACCTTTACCCATCATAGAGAAATGTACATCAAATATAATAATAGTAACAGAAATTAGAAATGAATGAACTGCATCTTTTTTATCCAATCATCAGTGGAACAACAATTAGTTATTGTAAACAATGCCAATAAACATAGGGGTACATATACCTTTACAATAAGTGCTTTCAAATTTTTCAGGTAGATATATTGAAGAGACACGTCTGGGTCATATTGTAGATTTATTCTTAATTGTTTGAGGAACCCCATATTGTTTTCTAGCAGGGCTATAAGAATTTATACCCCCCCCAATAGAAGATGTGATACATATACAAAGTGAGATACTCAGCCATAAAAGAGATGAAATATTTCTATTTGAAACTACATAAATGGATCTGGAGAGTGGCATGTTAAGTGACATAAGTTAGATAGAAAAGCAGTAGGGCCATATAATGTCACTTACATGAAGGATATAACATAAAGATCAACAGCCCTGGCCAGTGTTCTTCAGTGGCTAGAACATTGACCTGTGCACCAAAGGATTGAGGGTTTGATTCCAGGCCATGGCATCTACCTGGGTTGCAGGTTCAATCTCCCCCAGCCCTGGTCTGTGGTATGCAGAAGGCAATCAATCCATGGGTCTCACATAGATATTTCTCTCTCTCTCTCTCTCTCTCTCTCTCTCTCTCTCTCTCTCTCTCCCTTCCAATATCTCTAAAAATCAATGGAAAAAATATACTCAGGTGAAGATTTTAAAAACCACAAAACAAAGATCAACAGACAAACAAAACAAACTTTTACAAGAGAAAACACTATGGTGGTTAACTGAGGAGAAGAGGGGTGTGGAAGCAGATAAAGAGGGTATAGGGGGTCAAAATATAGTGATGGAATGTGAATAGACTTTGGGTGGTGAGCACACAATGGAATATACAGAGGATGTATTATAAAATTGTACGTCTGAGCCCTATCCTTTTTGGCTCAGTGGATAGAGCATTGGCCTAAGAACTGAAGGGTCCCAGGTTTGATTCCAGTCAAGGGCACCTACCCTGGTTGCAGGCTCGATCCCCAGCCCTGGTCAGAGTGCATGCAGGAGGCAAACAATTGATGTTTTTCTTTCTCTGTCTCTCACCTTCCCTTCCACTCACTATAAAAATCAATGGAAAAATATCCTTGGTGAGGATTAACACCAATAAATAAATAAATAAACAAACAAACAAACAAACTGTACACCTGAAACATATAATATGATTAAACAATGTTATCCCAATAAACTTAAAAGAAGTCAATGACTCATCTTTATTTTTGAATGAAAACAACTGCCTACATAGAATTTTATATCCTGGTAAATTGTTACTCAACAGTGAGGAAAAAAATTAACTACATAACAAGAACAAGTCATTATCCTAATATATAAAAACCCAGGGTCCATAACAACCAAAGGCTTAACCAACCGGAAGTCAGTCCTGCAGTCAGTGCCGAGGAGACCCAGCACTGACTGCTGCTGCTGCAGGTGCAGCTACCCAGAACTGACTACTAAGGGGGCTGCAGATCAGGCCCAGAGAGAGGCCTGAAGAGAGAGGCAGGGTCTGATCTGCAGCCTCAATGGCAGCTGCTGATCAGCCGTTGCCTCTCTCTTTCTCTTCGGGCTTCACCAGCAGCTGTGCCTCTGTTTCACTCTGGGCCTCTGTGGGGGCTGCTGATCACCCCTGCCTCTCTGATCAGGCCCAGAGATAGGTCCAGAGATGCTGACTGGCATAGAAACAGACCAATCAGAACCGAATCTGGGTGAAGTGCTGCCTAGGAGGCAGAGCTTTTGATGCTGACTGGCATAGAAACTGACCAATCATAACCAAATCTGGGTGAAGTGCAAGGAGCCAATGGCTGCTTAGAGGGTGGAGCTTTTGACACTGACTGGCATAGAAACTGACCAATCAGAACCAAATCTGGGTGAAGTGCAAAAGCAGAACCTAAGGTGGGGGCTGAGGAAGGGTTTTAAGGGCAACAGCTATTTGGTGTAAGGTGTAAGAAAGCAGTTCAATTTTTTAATGACCGGTTTGGCTATATAGTGCATATGGCTGGCTATCAGTACAGATATAGGGATTATGTATTTTTGTCTGCCAAGAGCATCTCCTCCTGCTAAAAAAGGCTTCCCCCCCATTTAAGCAATCCTATCCTATATAATCTATCTATATTAATAAAAGGATAATATGCTAATTAGACCAGGTCAACTAGCCATCTTCCAGACGTCCGGCTTCCTTCCAGACAAAGCCATGGTGGTGGGGGCCGAGGCAGAGAGGGCAGTTGGGGGTGAGATCAGGCCGGCAGGGGAGCACCATTGGGGGCGAGATCAGGCCGGCAGTGGAGGACAGTTGGGGGTGAGGTCAGGCTGGCAGAAGAGAGCAGTTGGGGGCAACCAGGCTGGCAGTGGAGGGCAGTTGGGGTGAGATCAGGCCAGCAGGGGAGGGCAGTTGGGGGCAACCAGGGCAGCAGGGGAGGGCAGTTAGGGGCAATCAGGCAGGCAGAGACAGTTAGGGGCAATCAGGCCAGCAGGGGAGAGCAGTTAGGGGCGAGATCAGGCTGGCAGGGGAGGGACATTTGGGGGTGAGATCAGGCCAGTAGGGGAGGGCAGTTGGGGATGAGATCAGGCTGACAGGGGAGGGCCATTGGGGTGAGATCAGGCCAGCAGGGGAGGGCAGTTAGGGCAATCAGGATGGCAGGCAGAGGCAGTTAGGGGCGATCAGGCAGGCAGGCAGAGCCAGTTAGAGATGATCAGGCAGACAGGCAGGTGAGTGGTTAGGAGCCAGCGGTCCCAGATTGCAAGAGGGATGTCCGACTGCAGTCCCTGATTAGAGAAGGTGCAGGCTGGGCTGAGGGAACCCCTCTGTGCACACATTTTGTGCACTGGGCAACTAGTATAATATAAAATCAAGGCAAAACTAAAGTACTGGGAAATATGGTAAAATGGTATAGCATGACTGGAGTTAAAACATTTTAAGGTCCTTATACTATTCACTAAGAGAGTAGAAAATAGAGATATTAATTGACTTTAGATATTAAGTCAAATAGGTATGCCAGTTTTTAAGGGTAATTACAAGAATAATGGAAATAGAATATATTTAAATACCAGCAGAGGAAAAAGAAGACAATGTAATATAAGGTAAGACAGGGGATAAAAGAAAGAATAGAAAATTCAGAATAAATGAACATGCAGGACAAGAGAGTAGAAATACATCTAAACACATTAGTAATTAAAACACATATAAATGGACTAAAATCACCAACTAAACAGAAGAGATTTACAGATTAGATAGGAAAAAATACATTTTTTATCAATTATTTATGAAGGATACACCAAAACATAAGCACTCAAAAAGATTAAAAGTAAAGAGGTGGAAGCAGATGCCAGGATATATGAATAAAAGGAAGCTGATGTGCTATGTAACTATCAGACAAAGCAGATTCTAAGGTAGAGTACTCACAACTGTAAACCTACTTTTGTACCATCCTGTATCATCATGTATGACATATATCAAATAAGGATAACACTAACAACTTCTTCATAATGTTCTTAATAAAATAATAACATCAGAGCTAATATTTAATAAATCATATGTCGTGCAAAACACCTTATGTTCATTATATTATATTTCTTTCCATAAAAATATTTATACTATTAGTGTATCATTTCACAAATGAAGAAACTGAATAAATATTAAGTAAACTTTATCCAAGTCATTTAGGTAAGTGGTAGATCTCAAACTGGAATTTAGTTTTGTTTGATCCTACAGCTTGACATGATGATATATATGGAAGAGTGTCAGGTATTATAGTTTTTATAAACAGATCATTGTTAAGTACTAATGGTCACTTATAATTTACTTACTTGATCCAAGTGTGTGTATTTTAATAAAAGACTACCCATAAAACAATGCTTTATTCTGGAGCAGGGAAGTAGGGCCCTCTTATTCACACCTTATAAATAATTAGTTCTCAACCTGAAGTGATTTTTCTCCCCAGGGGACATTTGACAATGTCCAGAGATTTTGGTTGCTACAACTCCTGGGTGTTGCTACTGGCACCAAGTCAGTAGAGACCAAGGATGCTTCTAAACATTCTACAATGGACAGGACAGCCCATACGAAAAAGAATTATCCAATCTAAGATGTTAGTAGTACTAAGGTTGAGAAACCATGCTGTGGATGACCCTTGCTCCTAGATGTTCTATTTGGGAATAATCCATTGAGATTTACCTTCTTAAAATGTTGACTCATAGTTCACCCTTCTGTAGGGTGACATTTACCAATATTTATTTTTGTATTTAGGTTGCAAATTTATGAATGTTTCAACCATTAGCTTAGACTTAGATAGATTTGAAAATCAAATTTAGAGGTGTGTTTTTTTTTCATTTACAAAGATCAGTAACACATTTGTTTTAGCACACATCTGAGAAGCCTCACCAGGACTCCCAGACTTTGCAAAAAGTTGGCTTCAGGAACTGCAGAACAGCATGCAGTTAGGATAATTTGGAAGCTTGTGGTCTTGGTCTCATTGCACATTACCTCCTCCAAAGTTTCAACTACACATGAGTTATGAGACTGTTCAAGATAAAATATTTGGGTTACAAATAGAATCCATCTGTGGCTTGGGTTTTCTCCATCAGACAATTTTAAAGTATTTCACACATAGAAAATTTTGAGCAATGTATGATCTTAGTGAACTTTATAAAACCACTCACTAATATCTTAAAAATATTGTGACATTGTAGGTACATAAAAATTATTGTCAACTTGGAGAAATGAGAAGCAAGGCAATATTAAGAAGTAAACTTTGCTTCTACCAATTAAGGCTACAGATAGAGACTTTAGTCTTAGATTTCTCAGTCAAATCACTAATAATTTCATTATGCTTTCTTATTTAGCTAAAATCATTGATCACAGTAATTGGCTACTGACTTAGAAAAAAAAAGGATGCTAAAGAGACCAACACCAAAACTGGAAGCAGAAGCTATTTCATTAATAGGTCTTGGGATTTTCAAAGGAGATAAACACTAAAGGTAACATTTGAGATTTATAGAGGAGATCAAATGGAGGATTTCAAAAGCTCATTTATATATTTATTTCTTACAAAAATGCAATGGTGACAAACCACAAATCACCACCTTTTGGATTATATTAACCTCATGCTCTAATACATCACAATGCTGGGTTAAAACTGAGATCATTAACTTTACTAAGCTTTCAGACAAAAGTTTAAAATATGTTATTACTTAAGTATCCAAGCAACAGTTTGTTATATTTGAATTTCGTGCAACCAACCTTTCAGAAGAAGTGGGAGGCAGTGATGACAACATTTCCCCATAATTCCGTCAAATTAGGATGATCATAGTTGAGGCCTGGGTACTTTAATATTATATTTTTTAAATTTATTTATTTTTTTCCTGTGGGAGTGGCACAGTGGTTGAGCATTGACTTATGAACCAGGAGGTCCCGATTTGATTCTATGTGAGGGCACATGCCTGGGTTGCAGGCTCAATACCCAGTAAGAGTCATTCAGGAGGCAGTCTATCAATGACTATCTCATCACTGATGTTTCTATCTCTCCCTCTCTTTTCCTCTCTCTGAAATCAATAAAAACATATTTTTTAAATTATTTTTTTAAAGAGTGTTCTTCTCTAAAACCTTGCTAGAGCAAGCTAAATTTAACTAGCAGGCTAGAGCCATTCCAGAATACAAACAAAAGCATATAGTAAATTGTACCTTTGGGAAGCAATCAGTATTCAATAGTTAAGATTCAATTTTTCCTTGCTTGGACAAGAAATTTGTAGAGAAAATAAGTGTTCAACTTAAAAAATGTTTCCTTCCTATTCCAGGGGCTAAATGTGTTGGGAAGATGAGTATGACTAATACATGCTCAAATTAACATTTCAACAAAGGGTAAGTCCCATTCTATCCTTTCATTTCTCAAGGATGAGGTTCAGGCTGCAGACAAAAGGGAGATTAAAATGGACCAGTGCTAAAATTTAACCAAAGGATTAAGTTCCTCTTTAGGCAAGTTTACATTTACAGAACAATCCAAAAGTTTCAATAAGGTTCACTTTGTTTCTTCCTTTTTTCTTATAGCATGCCTTTCTGATAGAAAGATAAAATATTTCCAGATCTAAATTAGTATAAAGAACATGAGGTTTGGCATTAAATAGACCAAAGTTTGTATCTTAGTTTCCCCATTTTTCTAATGGTTGATATTAGGCAACATCCTGAGTTTTCTAACATTATTTACTAGAGGCCTGGTGCACGAATTCATGCACCAGTGGAGTCCCTCGGCCTGGCCTGTGGGATTAGGCCAAAACTGGCTCTGAAACATCCCCTGAGGGGTCCCAGATTGTGAGAGAGTACAGGCCAGGTCAGAGGACCCCATGGGTGCACAATTGGGGCCAGGGAGGGACTTGGGAGGTTGGCCAGCCAGGGAGGGACTATGACAGGGCTCCAGGGCATGCCCGGCCCATCTCACTCAGTCCCGGTCAGCTGGACCTCAGCAGCAAGCTAACCTACTGGTTGGAGCATCTGCCCCCTGATGGTCAGTGCACATCATAGTGACTGGTCGACCAGTCGACTGTCTGCCTCCTGGTGGTCAGTGCACATCACAGCGAGCAGTTGAGCAGCGTTAGCATATCATTAGTATATTATGCTTTGATTGGTTGAACAGACAACCGGATGACTGGAAGACCAGACACTTAGCATATTAGGCTTTTATTACATAGGATTTACTTACTTACTTACTTACTTATTTAATTAATTATTTATTTATTTTTACTGAAGGAAAGTACATTTAATAATTTTCTGACAAATATTTACAGATTGCAAAGGA
The DNA here is from genome assembly GCF_000412655.1 of Myotis brandtii. Lineage (NCBI taxonomy): Eukaryota > Metazoa > Chordata > Mammalia > Chiroptera > Vespertilionidae > Myotis > Myotis brandtii. The sequence continues at coordinate 1,173,201 of NW_005365372.1, read as the reverse complement.
ATAATTTTTTAAATTATGTCAATTCTATGCTAAATACTTGAAGTTTTTTTCCCTTTTTTATTGTCTAAAGTTTTACTGAAGGTAAGTACATTTAATAATTTTCTGACAAATATTTACAGATTGCAAAGGAATAATCTTAAATACACTTCTCAGTCATTTCTGAGTTTTCTAACCTTTAAATGGGAATATCTGTTTCTCTTATATAATGTACAAAAAGCACATGGCATTTAGTGGGTTGTCAAAAGTATACCCTTTAAGAAGCAAAGTTCTAGCTGAGCTTAGCATTATTACCTACCTTTTACAGATAAAGACATTTATTTTTAAAGTGGCAATACATTTCTAGTGAATATTATTTTGAAGTTGATAATGGCCTATTATTAGCAAATCACTCACTTGGAACAGGGGATATCAGGAATTCTGCAGGAATTACATATGTATACTACCCAATCTAAAGATTTTTTTTCCTGCAAAAGGGTGGGCCACAAAGTCAGCAGGCCCCACTCTCACAAATGAAAGCCAAGGGAACAATCTTCAGGAAACTTAACATAGAGGAAACAGATGACTAAGAGCATGGGAACTAGAACCCACATTTGGGGCCCAAATATCACCTCTGCCTCTTACTAGCTGTGTGATTTAGGTCACAGGTCATATTACTTGATTCATCTCAGTCTCTATTTCTTCATTTGTAAAATCAGGAAGATAGAATCTACCTCATAGTGTGCTGCAGCTAGATCATACATTCTCACAAAGATTCAATTTTTAATTTTCAGGTATTTTGTGAACTGGAAAATAAACATAGCTAAAGCTAATATTAAATTTGAAGTATATAAACATAAAATTAAGTAAATTGTATATTTTAAAAGTGCATAAATACTCAAAACATACTGTTAATGGACTACTTCTGTGCCAGGGGCATGCCCTGCCCTTGCAGGGTCAGGGAACTTTCAGGTGTCAGGCATACTCCACTTTCTTGACTTGCTCAGGAAAAATTCCAGGATGAGTCTGAGTGAAAACAAAGCAAAGTTTACTCAGGTGGAGAAAAAGAAAGAGGCCAGGGTACAGGCGCCACTATGAAAGAAGCAAAAACTGAGTCTCAGTGGATATAGGCCAACTCACTATTGACTAGCACATGTGGTCAGTTAGTTGTTGGAATTTTATGTATTTACAAGGCAAGGGAGGGAGGTTGCCTCCAAGTTCTGTGGTGCCAAATTCTGACTCCTTCTTGTTGATAGGAGCTCTTATTCTAATACTAGTGGCCTGGTGCCCAAATTCATGCACATTGAAAGGAAATTAATTGGAAGAAATATTTTAATATCGCCATTCGCCCTTTCTCTATAATAGAAGTGTCAACCAAATTCTCGATCAACAATGACAGATGGAAATACACACGTGCGATTGGTGCCAGCGAGAGCTTTATATGTATCATGCATGCGCGAGTCAACTTAAGCTTTTATAGATATAGAATAAACCTGGTTTTTTTTTTGTAGATGATTTCTAGTTTTATGTCATTGTGATCTGAGAAGATGCTTGATATGATTTCTATCTTCTTGAATTTGAAGAGACTTTGCATGTGACACAATATGTGGTCTATCTTTGAAAATGTCCCATGTGCACTTGAGAAGCATGCATATTCTGTGTCTTTGGGGTGGAATGTTCCTAAGATGTCAATTAATTCTAACTGATCTAGTGAGTTTTTTAGGATTCTGTTTCTTTGGTGATTTTTTGTCTAGAGGATTTGTCCAGTGGTGTTAGTGGGGTATTAAAGTCCCCTACTATGATTGTATTGCTATTGATCTCTCCCTTGATGTCATCCAGAAGTTTTTTTATGTATTTGGGGTTACTGTATTGGGTGCATATATGTTTACCAGAGTTATATCTTTTTGTTGAATTGCTTCTTTAGTATTATGACGTGGCCTTCCTTATCTCTTGTTATGGCCTTCACTTTGAGGAGTAATTTGTCAGATATAAGTATTGCTACCCCAGCTTTTTTTTTTTTCATTTCCATTCGCCTGAAAAACCTTTTTCCATCCCTTCACCATCAGTATGTGTGAATCCTTTGTTCTAAGGTGGGTTTCCGGGAGACAGCAAATATATGGTCATGTTTTCCTATTCACTCAGCTATCCTTTGTCTTTTGATTGGGGCATTTAATCCATTTACATTTAAAGTTATTATTGATAGGTACTTGTTGGTCACCATTTTTATTCTTTATGCCTGGGCTCGTTCTTCCCTTTCTATTTCTTCTTTTTATAGCAGACCCTTTAGCATTTCTTGCATTGCTGGATTAGTGGTAATAAACTCCCTTAGTCCTTTTTTGTCTGTGAAGCTCCTGATTTCACCCTCAATGTGATACATCACACAAACAAACTGAGAGACAAAAATCACATAATCATAACAATTGATGCACAAAAAGGATTTGACAAAATCCAACACCCTTTCTTGATAAAAACTCTCAGCAAAGTGGGAATAGAGGGATCATACCTCAACATAATAAAAGCCTTATATGACAAACCTACAGCCAACATCATACTCAATGGGCAGAAACTAAAACCATTTCCCATAAGAACAGGAACAAGACAAGGATGCCCACTTTCACCATTACTGTTTGACAGAGTACTAGAATTACTAGCCATAGCGATCAGACAAGAAGAAGAAATAAAAGGCATCCAAATTGGAAAAGAAGAAATAAAACTATACTTATTTGCAGATGACATGGCACTATACATAGAAAACACCAAAGACTCCATCAAAAAACTACTAGACCTAATAAATGAATTTGGCAATGTAGCAGGATACATAATTAACGCTCAGAAAACTATGGCCTTTTTATACACCAATAAAGAACTCACAGAAAGAGAAATGAAAAAAAAAATCCCATTTACCATTGCACCAAAAAAAACTAAGATACTTTGGAATAAACTTAACCAAGGACATAAAGACCTGTACTTGGAAAACTACAGGACATTGAAAAAACAGATAGAGGAAGACATAAACAAATGGAAGAACATCCCATGTTCACATATTGGTAGAATCAACATCATTAAAATGTCCATACTACCTAAAGCAATCTATAGATTAAATGCAATACCTATTAAAATACCAATGGCATATTTCAATGATCTAGAACAAACTCTCCAAAAATTCATCTGGAATTAAAAAAAAAAAGACCCCAAATAGCCACAGCTGTCCTGAGAAAAAATAACAAAGTTGGAGGGATCACAATACCAGA
>NW_005365372.1:1168197-1169145 GCF_000412655.1 Myotis brandtii | reverse complement strand
AAGGAGAAAATAAACAAATGAGACTACATCAAAATAAAAAGCTTCTGCACAGCAAAAGAAACCATCAACAAAACAACAAGAAATCCCACTGCCTGGGAGAACATATTTGCAAATGTTATCTCCGATAAGTGTTTAATCTCCAACATCTACAGGGAACTTATACAATTTAACAAAAGGAAGATAAACAACCCAATCAAAAAATGGGCAAATGACCTAAATAGACACTTTTTGAAACAGGACATTCAGAAAACCAAGAAAACTTGCTCGAAGTCACTAATCATCTGAGAGAATTATAACCTAATGAACAAAAAGATAGATACAGAGGGAGAGAAGCATCAAACAGACTGTGAAATTATAGCTGGAAGGCTGGGGAGTGTTGGGGGGTGGGTAAGAGATTAATCGAAGGACTTATATACATGCATATAAGCATAACCAGGACATAAGACCCATAAAATAAAATATTCAATAGCTAAGACTAGGAGGGTAGGGGAGGCCAGGGGAAGGTCAATGGGGGAAAAAAGGAGACATATGTACTACTATTTGTAATACTTTAAACAAGAAAATAAAATTTTAAAAAATAAAATAAAATACCAACAGCATATTTCACAGACCTAGAACGAACTCTCCAAAAATTCATCTGGAATAAAAGAGGATTCCAAATGGCTGCAGCAATCCTGAGACAGAAGAACAAAATACGAGGGATCTCAGTACCAGATATCAAGATATATTACCAAGGCACTGTTCTCAAAACTGCCTGGTAATGGCACAGGAACAGACATATATACCAATGGAACAGAACAGAGAACCCGTAAATTTACCCAAACCACTATGCTCAATTAATATTTGACAAAGGAGGCAAGAGCATACAATGGAGTCAAGAAAGTCTCTTCAGTAAATGGTGTTGGTAAAATTGGACAGAAACATGCAAAAAAATGAAACTAGACCACC
>NW_005365372.1:1135087-1167763 GCF_000412655.1 Myotis brandtii | reverse complement strand
ATGAAAACATGCTCAAAGTCACTAATCATCCAAGAGATGCAAATCAAAACGACAATGAGGTACCATCTCACACCTGTCAGAATGGCTATCGTCAACAAATCAACAAACGACAAGTGCTGGCGAGGATACGGAGAAAAAAAGAATCCTCGTGCACTGCTGGTGGGAATGCAGACTGGTGCAGGCACTGTGAAGAACAGTATGGAGTTTCCTCAAAAAACTAAAAATGGAACTCCCATTTGACCAAGTGATCCCACTTCTAGAAATATATCCCAAGAAACCAGAAACACCAATCAGAAAGGATATATGCACCCCTATGTTCATAGCAGCACAGTTTACCATAGCTAAGATTTGGAAAAAGCCTAAGTGCCCATCAGCAGATGTGTGGATTAAAAACTGTGGTACATCTACACAATGGAATACTATGCTGAGGTAAAAAAGAAGCAACAGCATGGATGGAACTGGAGAGCATTATGCTAAACTAAATAAGCCAGTCAGAGAAAGATAAATATCACATGATCTCACTCATTTGTGGAATATATGAACAACATAAACTGATGAACAAAAACAGATCCAGAGACAGAGAAGCATCTATCAGATGCTCAAACCTCAGAGGGAAGGAAGGGGAGGGTGGGGTAAGGGAAGCAATCTATCAAATGACTTATATGTATTTATATAAGCATAACCAGGGCACACAGACACCAGGGGGGTGAGGGCATGATGGGGGGCAATGGAGGGATAAGGACACATATGCAATACCTTAATCAAGAAAGAAAGGAAATAAACAAAAACTAAAATGGCAATAAATAAGTACCTATCAATAATAACTTTAAATTTGAATATATTACATACTCCAAACAAAAGACATAGGGTAGTTGAATGGAAACATGACCTGCATACTATATATGCTATATATAGGAAATGCTCCTAAAAAAAAAAAGACACAGACTGAGAGTGACCGGATTGGAAAAATAATATATGCAAATAAAAACGAACAAACAAACAAAATCTGGGGTAGCAACACTTATATCTACTATTTAAAAAAAGGCCACAAAAGAGACAAAGAAGGTCACTACATAATACTAAAGAGATTGCTCCAACAATAGTATATAAACCTTGTAAATATATATGAACTCAACATAGAAGGAAATAAATATAAAAGATAGTAGGAATGCAGACTGGTGCAGCCACTGTGGAGAACAGTATGGAGTTTCCTCAAAAAACTAAAAATGGAACTCCCATTTGACCCAGTGATCCCACTTCTAGGAATATATCCCAAGAAACTAGAAACACCAATTAGAAAGGATATATGCACACCTATGTTAATAGCAGCACAATTTACAATAGCTAAGATTTGGAAACAGACTAAGTGTCCATCAGCAGATGAGTAGATTAAAAAACTGTTTTACATCTACATAATGGAATACTATGCTCCTGTAAAAGACAGGTACTCCTATCATTTGCAACAGCAAGGATGGTCTGGGAGAACATTATGCTAAGAGAAATAATTCAGTCAGAGAAAGATAAATATCACATGATCTCACTCATTTGTGGAATATAATGAACAACATAAACTGATGAACAAAAACAGATCCAGAGACAGAGAAGCATCTATCAGATGCTCAAACCTCAGAGGGAAGGAAGGGGAGGGTGGGGTAAGGGAAGCAATCTATCAAATGACTTATATGTATTTATATAAGCATAACCAGGGCACACAGACACCAGGGGGGTGAGGGCATGATGGGGGGCAATGGAGGGATAAGGACACATATGCAATACCTTAATCAAGAAAGAAAGGAAATAAACAAAAACTAAAATGGCAATAAATAAGTACCTATCAATAATAACTTTAAATTTGAATATATTACATACTCCAAACAAAAGACATAGGGTAGTTGAATGGAAACATGACCTGCATACTATATATGCTATATATAGGAAATGCTCCTAAAAAAAAAAAGACACAGACTGAGAGTGACCGGATTGGAAAAATAATATATGCAAATAAAAACGAACAAACAAACAAAATCTGGGGTAGCAACACTTATATCTACTATTTAAAAAAAGGCCACAAAAGAGACAAAGAAGGTCACTACATAATACTAAAGAGATTGCTCCAACAATAGTATATAAACCTTGTAAATATATATGAACTCAACATAGAAGGAAATAAATATAAAAGATAGTATTAGTAGACTATAAGAATTTGGCAATAGAGTCATAATTGGGGATTTTAAAACTCCATTGATATCAATGGATAGATCTTCCAGAAACAAAATCAAGATGCCTGCATTGAACTTAAATGATACATTGGACCAGATGGATTCAATTGATATTTAAAGAAAAATTTATTCCAAATTAGCAGAATACATTTTCTTTTCAATAACACATGGAATATTCTATAAGGTAGACCACTTGCTAAGACACATGATTAACCTTAATAATTCAAGAAGATTTTAATATTATCAACCATCTTTTCTAACCACAATGGTATGAACTTAGAAATCAACTACAATAAAAGCTAAAAAAACACTCAAACACATGAAAAATAAATAACATGTAATTAAACAATGAGAGGGTTAACAATAAACTCAATTAAGAAATCAAAAATTACCTGGAGACAAATGAAAATGAACATAAAATTATCCCAAATCTATGGGACACAGCAAAAGAAGTCCTGAGCAGAAAATTCATAGCATTACCTGGTAACCTCAAGAAGCAGAACATGTCAAATAAACAATTTAACAGTACACCTAAAATAACTAGAAAAAGAACAATAGTAAAGTGCAAGACTAAGTAGAAGGAAAGAAATAATAAAAAGTGGAGTGGGAATAAATGAAATAGAGACTAAAATATATGATACAAACTATCAATAAAACTAAGAGTGTTTTTTGTTAAAGATAAACAATATTGACAAACTTTAACCAGACTTATAAAGAAAAAAGAGAGTATCCAAATAAGTAAAATCAGAAGTGAAAGAAGTAACAACTGACTGCACAGAAATAAAAAGCATTTAAAAAATGTTATGAACAACAATATGCCAACAAACTGTACAACCTGGCTAAAATAGATAAATTCCTAGAAAGATACAATCTTCAAAAACTTAATCAGATTACATCAAAATAAAAAGCTTCTGCACAGCAAAAGAAACCATCAACAAAACAACAAGAAAACCCACTGCGTGGGAAAACATATTTGCCAACGTCATATCTGATAAGGGCCTAATCTCCAAAATTTATAGGGAACTCATACAACTTAACAAAAAGAAGATAAACAATCCAATCAAAAAATGGGCAAAGGATCTAAATAGACACCTTTCAAAAGAGGACATTCAGAAAGCCAAGAGACATATGAAAACATGCTCAAAGTCACTAATCATCCGAGAGATGCAAATCAAAACAACAATGAGGTACCATCTCACACCTGTCAGAATGGCTATCATCAACAAATCAACAAACGACAAGTGCTGGAGAGGATGTGGAGAAAAAGGAACACTCGTGCACTGCTGGTGGGAATGCAGACTGGTGCAGCCACTATGGAAGACAGTATGGAGTTTCCTCAAAAAACTGGAAATGGAACTCCCATTTGACCCTGTGATCCCACTTCTAGGAATATATCCCAAGAAACCAAAAACACCAATCAGAAAGGATATATGCACCCCTATGTTCATAGCAGCACAATTCACCATAGCTAAGATCTGGAAACAGCCTAAGTGCCCATCAGTAGATGAATGGATTAGAAAACTGTGGTACATCTACACGATGGAATACTATGCTGCTGTAAAAAAGAAGGAACTCTTACAATTTGCAACGGCATGGATGGAGCTGGAGAGCATTATGCTAAGTGAAATAAGCCAGTCAATGAAGGAAAAATACCACATGATCTCACTCATTCATGGATAATAAAGACCATTACAAACTTTTGAACAATAATAGATACAGAGGCAGAGCTGCCTCAAACTGATTGTCAAACTGCAGTGGGAAGGCCAGAGAGGGTTGGGGGGCAGAAGGGAGGGGAGTAAGAGATCAACCGAAGGACTTGTATGCATGCATATAAGCAAAACCAATGGACATAAGACACTGGGGGGTAGGGGAGGCCAGGGGATTGTCAAGGGCGGGGAAAAAAAGGACACATATGTAATACCCAATACCCTTTGTAATACTTATTATAATATTTTTTTTAAAAGAATAAAAAAAACTTAATCAGGAAGAATCAGAACATTTAAATAGGAGAAAATGTTGGCGAGCATTGACCCAGAATTGGCTAATTGGACACAGCTGAGGAGACAATTTGCAGCCAGGAAGGGCAGAGGGCTCCTGGAGAATGGTAGGATTGGGGATCTGGGCTGGAGAGAGATGCATAACCTCTGGGCTGAGAGTGTCAGGAGGAAGTTGCACTGCACCAAGGCCATGTCCCTTGGGGACAGGCATAATATCTGACTGTGGAAAGGAAGTATACAGGGCTGCTGGCAGCTGGGGAATCTAGATCTAATCCACAGGTATGAGAGTCTGTGCCCAGAAAGGTGGCCTGGAGAGCCACCCAAGCAGCACAGTGCCGGGGGGCAGGGGTTAGAGGGAGAATTCGCAGTCATGTGGTTGTTTTGCCTTTGTTTTGTCTTTGCTTTTATTCAGCAAACCCAGTTCATAGGACCTTTCAATTAAAAACACTCACCCAAGCCTGCAATGCAGGTAGAGGTACAGATTTGTGGAGTCTGGGGAGAGGCTGTGGAGGAAAGCAGGGCAGGGAGAGGTGACCAGGAATATGGCACTGAGACATTTGTGACCCTACAAACCTAAGTGGCCATTTTTCTCCTGAAGTACCAGCCCCTCCGAGCAGCCTCAAGGCTGCTAATACAGGCTGCCACACTAGGCCTACATCTTGAGCTTTACAAAGAAAACAAAGACTCTGAATAGCCCCACTGCAACTGGGGGCCATTACATCCAGGAAATCTATACAGCATCACCCCCAACTAAAGCCCTGTCAGAAACAGACACTTGAGTGATTAAAATTGACAGCAGGCAGACAGGCAAAGCTGGCATATTAGTCCTGACTGCTTGCAAACAAGGTCTGTGGGGACAGACACAAACAGAGGAGCAGTGGATTGCTTGGAGCTTCAACATAGTTTTGGACGCCAAAGACAGTGCCTTAAAATGGGTAGCACCTAACTACCTACCAGGAAACTCAGAAGTGGCAGACATAACAGAAGAATGGGTTCTTAAACCAGCCCCCATGGGGCATTAATATTAAGCTGAAGTGAACAACACTTCACTTTTTTAGTTTTATCTTTTACTAGTGGCCTGGTGCACAAAATTCGTGCACAACAAAAGGGGATTAAATAGAGGAAATATTTTAATATTGCTATCTGCCCTTTCTCTATAATAGAAGTGTCAGAGATGAAGGAAAATTAGTAAAATGTATATGAAAATCTTCTTCCTGTCAGAGTCTGGGGCATGCCACGGGACCCAGAATCAAGTCCCTGCCCACCTGTGGTGCCTCAAAATTGCACGACACCTAGACCCAGCCAGCCACACCGCCATTGGAGGAGATACAAACCCAGCCAGCCCCACCCTTGTAAAGCCCCACCAGGCAGGGGGCACAGCCTCAGGTCTCCTGGCCTGGCGCCAGGCAGGGGGTGCAGCCTCAGGGCCCCCGTCAAGCCCTGCCAGGCAGGGGGGGAGCAGCCTCAGGTACCCTGGCCCGGCACTGGGTGGGATGCGCAGCCTCAGGTCCCCCAGCACACCCTCAGGTTCCCCAGCCCAGTGCTGGGGGGGGGGGCACAGCCTGAGGTACCCCAGCCCAGCACTAGGGCATAGGGCACGGCCTGATGTCCCCAGCCCAGGTTGGGGTGGAGGGTGAACCTTGAGGTCCCCCATCAAGCCCCACTGGGTGGGGGGCAAAGCCTCAGGTCCCTTGCCCTGACCCAGCACCACGCAGCCTCAGGTCCCTGCTGATTGATCATTAAGGCTCCTTATGGGAACTTGGCCTCCGCTGTGGTTGCAGCCATCTTGTGTTACAGAAACCCCACCTCCACTGTGGGCACTGCCATATTTGTGACAGTGTGACAGTCAATTTGCATATTCCCTCTTTATTAGATAGATTTTTAACAAAAAATATTCTTTATTATTTATTTTTTGCTTTTTTATATTTTAGTACTATTTTTTCTTTATTCTATTCTATTTTTTTTAAATATATTTTATTGATTTTCTACAGAGAGGAAGGGAGAGAGACAGAGAGCCAGAAACATCGATGAGAGAGAAACATCAACCAGCTGCCTCCTGCACATCCCCCACTGGGGATGTGCCCGCAACCCAGGTACATGCCCTTGACCGGAATCGAACCCGGAACCCCTCAGTCCACAGGCTGACGCTCTATCCACTGAGCCAAGCCGGTTTCGGCTATTCTATTCTATTTTTATTTTTATTGTTATGTTATCTTATTCTTTCTTTTTTTTCTCACCGTTTTCTTCCTCACTTCACTTCCTTTTTCATCCTGTTTTCTCCTATCCCACTTTAATTTTTCTCTTTCCTTTCTTTTAATGCCTTGTTAAAAATTGATCTTCTGTATCTGCTTTATTGACATGTGATTATTATTGTAGTCTCTGTTGGCTTACTCATATATCTAATTTCCTCTCCCCTGCTCCAAGTCCATGTACCCTTCTCTTTTCTATTTCGTCACTAGTCATTTTTTATGCTTTTGTTTTCCCTCTCCTCTCTTACTCTCTTCTTTTTCTAATTGTTTAAAATTAAAGCTACTGCTCTCTCCTCTACTCTCTTTTTCCAAAATTAAACAAACGAATATATATATGTATTAATTTTGTCTTTTTAGTTATTTATTTTTTTCCTTACTTCTTATCCACTCATTCTCTTTCTACCTCCTCTATACTGAACTGTGGTTCTTCCCCTATTCATCCAAATCTTTAACATTACTTTCTCTATATAAGCAATGCCTCTACAGTCCCCCCCCCTTTATTTCTGGATGTTTGATGTTTGCATTTTTTGGTTTGTTTGTTTGTTTGTTTCTTTTGTGATGTTTTCTCCCCATATTTTCTCGTTACCTTTTTTTCTTTTCTTGATATCACTTTTGCTCTATTTTTTCTCTCTTAATTCTCTTTTTTTCTGTTGGTCACTTTTATTAGGGTTATTGGTGTTGTGTGTGCATTCAGATTTTGTTCCCTTTGTGTCATGTCCTGTCAAATTGTATTTTGTGCTGTTCAGTCAACACCTCCACAACAGTTAGCATGACATAGTAGAGAACAAGCCACATAACTAGACTCTGAGAGGAGACTTCATCCATGAACGGAAAAATAACACTAAAAACACAACTACACCAAGAGAATCAAAATATATCAGACATGCATGACCCTACAAAACATCTCAAATAGGGTCGTCCCTAGAATATCCAGCTAAGAAGACCTGAGTTACTGCACCACTTGGTATCACAAAACATCTACACTATAAGATAAACTCAAAAAATCTGGGTGGCATAGCTGTTTGATCTAATACATAGAAACAATCACAAAGGAATAGCAAAAATGGGGAGTCAAAAAACACCCCCATGTGAAAGAAAAGAATGCACCAGAAAAGAAAATAAATGAAATGGAGGCAAGCAATGTGTCAGAGGAAGAATTCAGAACAATGGTTATAAGCATGTTGGAAAGGCTAGAAGAAAAAAATCACCAACTTGTATAAGAATCAAGAGGAAGTAAAGAATAAAATAGCTGCATAAAGAACAAAATAGAAGGTTTCAATAGTAGACTAAAAGAAGCTGAGGACCGAATCAGTAAGTTAGAAGACAAGGTAGAAAAAATACCCAAGCTGAGCAAAAAATGGGGGGAAAAACACACCTAAAAAGCAGTAGGAGTGCCGAAGCCGGTTTGGCTCAGTGGATGGAGCGTCGGCCTGTGGACTGAGGGGTCCCAGGTTCAATTCCGGTCAGGGGCATGTACCTGGGTTGCGGGCACATCCCCAGTAGGAGATGTGCAGGAGGCGGCTGATCGATGTTTCTCTCTCATCGATGTTTCTAGCTCTCTATCTCTCTCCCTTCCTCTCTGTAAAAAATCAATAAAATATATTTTTTTTAAAAAGCAGTAGGAGAGACGACGAGAAGTTTGGGACAATACAAAACAAAACAACATCTTCACAATAAGGGAGCTAGATAGAGAGGAGGCAGAGTAAGGAATAGAAAACCTTTTTGAAAAAATAATGACATAAAACTTCCCCTATTTTGGGGAAGAAAAATGTCACACAAGTCCAAGAAGCACACAGAATCCCAAACAAGATTAACCTGAAAAGACCCACAGCAAAACACATCATAATTAAATTTTCAAACATCAACGACAAAGAATCTTAAGGCCTGCCAGAGAGACAGAAAGATACCTACAAAATATCTCCCATTAGACTATCAACTTATTTCTCAACAGAAACACACCAGGCCAGAAGGGAATGAAATGAAATATACAAAGAGATGCAAAGCAAGGGACTAAATCAAATAATACTATAACCAGAAAGACTATAACTCAAAACTGAAGGTGAAATCAGAAAATTTGCAGACAAAAAAAAGGCTAAGAGAGTTTATTACCAACAAGTCAACAATTTAAAAAATGCTAAAGGGACAGCTGTAAAAAGAAGAAATAGAAAGGGAAGAAGTAACACAGGCATAAAGAATAAAATAGCAACAAACAAGTACCTCTCAATAAAAGCCTTAGACATAAATGGATTAAATGCTCCAATCAAAAGACATAGGGTAGATGAATGGATAACAAAACATGACTCATATACATGCTGTCTACCAGAGGCACCACCTCAGAACAAAGGACTCACACAGACTGATAGTGAAGGATTGGAAAAAAAAACCTTTCAGGGAAATGGAAATGAAAAAAAAGCTGGGGTAGCAATACTTATATCTCACAAAATAGACCTTAAAGTGAAGGCAATAAGAAGAGATAAGGAAGGTCACTACATAATATTAAAGGGGCCAATACAACAAGAGGATATAACTCAGATAAACATATATGCACCCAATACAGAAACACCCACATACATAAAAAAAAAACCTTCTGGAAGACATCAAGTGAGATCAACAGCAATACAATCATAGTAGGGGACTTAAAAACCCCATTGAAATCACTGGATAAATAAAAAAAAGTCAGCAAAGAACTTCAATCCTAAATGACCCACTAGATCAGATGAAATTAATTGACATCTTCAGAACATTTCACCCCAATGGAATACACATTCTTCTCAAGTGTACATCAGACATTTTCAAAGATAGACCACATATTAGGACACAGGCTAACTCTCTATAAATTCAAGAAGATTGAAAACATTTCAAGCATATTCTCATATCACAATGGCATAATAATTTTAAAAATCAATTATAATTAAAACAATAAAAAACAATCAAATACTTGGAGGGTAAATAGCATGAACTTAAATAATGGTAGAGTTACCAAAAAGATCAAGAAAGAAATTTTAAAAAATCCCAGAAACAAGTGACAATGAAAACACAACACTCCAAAATCTATGGAACACAGTGAAAGCAGTCCTTAGAGGGCAGTTCATAGCACTACACACCTACCTCAAAAAACAAAGAAAAAGTGGTAATAAATTACCTAACCCTACAAGTTAAATAATTAGAAAGAGAGCATCAAGAAAAGTCCAGAGTAAACAGAAAGAAGGAAATAATAAAGGTCAGAGCAGAAATAAATGACAGAGATCAACAACAACAACAACAACACAAAAGATTAATGAAAACAAGAGCTGGTCCTTCAAAAAGATAAACAAGATTGATGAACCTCTAGCCAGGCTCACCAAGAAGCAAAGAGAGAGGATCCAAATAAACAGAATCAGGAATGAAAGAGGTGAAGTAATATCCACAGAAATAAAAAAAAGGATTGTAAAAAATACTATGAACAACTATATTCCAACAAAATAGACAACCTAGATGAAATGCACATATTCCTAGAAAAATACAATCTTCAAAAACTCAATCAGGAAGAATCAGAAAACCTGAATAAGCCAATAACTACTGATGAAATTGGAGTAGTAAACAAGAAACTTCCAAAAAAAAAAAAAAGCCCTGGTCTGGCCAGCTTCACAGGGGAGATTTCCCAAACATTCAGAGCAGAACTAAAGTCTACCCTCCTCACACTATTCCAAAAAATTGAGGAGGAAAAAACACTTCCAAGTACTTTCTATGAAGCCAAAATTATCCTAATCCCACAATCAGGTAAAGACATTACAAAGAAAGAGAATTACAGGCCAATTACCTGATGAACGTACATGCTACAATCCTCACCAAAATAATAGCAAATCTCATCCAGCAGTACATTGAAAATATCATACACCATGACCAAATATTATTTGTACCGGTGAATGCAAGGCTGGTACAATATCTGCAAATCAATAAATGAGTTACATTACATAAACAAATGGAAAGACTAAAATTACATGATCATATCAAATTATACATAAAAAGCAACTGACAAAATTCAAACCCTTGTTTTGATAAAACTCTCAGAAAAGTGGGAATAGAGGGACCATACCTCAACATAATAATAGCTTTATTTGACAAACCGACAACGAATATCATACTCAATGGGAAAATACTAAAAACATTTTCCCTAAGAAGAGGAATAAGACAGGGGTGTACACTTTTACCACTCCTGTTCTACATAGTACTAGAAGTGCTAGCCATAGCGATCAGACAAGAAGAAGAAATAAAATGCATGCAAATTGGAAAAGAAGATGTAAAACTGTCATTTGCAGATGCCATAATATTGTACATAGAAAACCCTTAAGACTCCATCAAAAATCTGCTAGACTTAATAAATGAATTTGGCAATCTAGCAGGATGCAAAATTAACACCCAGAAATCTATAGCATTTATGTACAGCAATAACGAACTCACAGAAAGAGAAACTAAAAAAAATCCCATTTACCATTGCAACAAAGAAATTAAGACACCTAGGAATAAACATAACTAAGGAAGTAAAAGTATTATACTCAGAAAAGTACAAGACATTGAACAAAGATATAGAGGAAGGTATAAATATGTGGAGGAATATACCGTGTTCATGAATTGGTAGAATAAACATCATTAAAATATCCATACTACCTAAAACAATCTATAGATTCAACACAATCCTCATTAAAATCTCAGCAGCATATTTCACAGACCTAGAACAAACACTTCAAAAATTTATATGGAATAAAAAAAGACCTCAAAAGCCTCAGAAATTCTGAGACAGAACAAAATTGGAGGGATCACAATATCAGATATCAAGCTATATTATAAAGCCACAGTTCTCTAAACAGCGTGGTACTGACACAAGAACAGATATATTGATCAATGGAACAGAACAGAGAACCCAGAAATAGATCCAAGTCATTATGCTCAATTAATATTTGACAAAGGAATCAAGATCATTCTATTGAGTCAAGACAGTCTCTTCAATAACTGGTGTTGGAAAAATTTGACAGATACATGCAAAAAAATCATACTAGACCACCAACTTACACCATGCACAAAAATAAACTCAAAATGAATAAAATACTTAAGTGTAAGACAGGAAACCATAAAACTCTTAGAAGAATCCATAGGCAGCAAATTATCAGATATATCTCCTAGATATATGTTTACTGATACATCTCCTAGGATAATGGAAACTAAGGAGAAAATAAATAAGTGGGACTACATAAAAATAAAAAGCTTTGGCACAGCAAAAAGAAACCAATGGCAAATTAACAAGAGAACCCAAGCATGGGAGAACATATTTGCAAATGTTATATCTGATAAGGTTTCAATCTCCAAAATATATAGGGTATTCATACAATTTAACAAAAGGAAGGTAAAAAATCCAATCAAAACAATAATGAAGTACCATCTCACACCTGCCATAATGGCGATCATCAACAAATCAACAAACGACAAGTGCTGGAGAGGATGCAGAGAAAAAGGAGCCCTCTTTCACTGCTGGTGGGAATGGAGACTGGTGCAGATTACAGCCATTATGGAAAACAGTATGGAGTTTCCTCAAAAAATTAAAAATGGAACTCCCATTTGACCCAATAATCCCACTTCTAGGAATATATCCCAAGAAATCAAAAGCACCAATCAGAAAGGACATATGCACCCCTACGTTCATAACAGCACAATTTACAATAGCTAAGATTCGGAAACAGCCTAAGTACCCATCAGCAGATGAGTGGATAGAAAAACTGTTTTACATCTACACAATGGAATACTACGCTGCTGTAAAAAAGAAAGAACAATTACCATTTGCAACATCATGGATAGACCTGGAGAATGTTATGGTAAGCAAAATAAGCCAGTCAATAAGGAGGGAATATGCTAATTGACTGCCATGCCCTCAAAGATGGAGGTGCCCACAGTCCCAAGATGGCCAGCAGGGGAGGGCAGTTGTGCGTGATCAGATCAGTAGGGGATGGCAGTTAGGGGTGACCAGGCCTGCAGGGGAGGGCAGTTAGGGGCAACTGGGCTGGCAGGAGAGGGCAGTTGGGGGCAATCGGGCTGGCAGGGGAGTGGTTAGAGCAGGGTTGGGCAAACTTTTTGACTCGAGGGCCACAATGGGTTCTTAAACTGGACCGGAGGGCCGGAACAAAAGCATGGATGGAGTGTTTGTGTGAACTAATATAAATTCAAAGTAAACATCATTACATAAAAGGGTACGGTCTTTTTTTTTTTTTAGTTTTATTCATTTCAAAAGGGCCGGATCCGGCCCACGGGCCGTAGTTTGCCCACGGCTGGGTTAGAGGGTGATCAGGCTGGCAGGCAGAACCAGGTAGGGGTAATCAGGCAGGCAGGCAGGTGAGCGGTTGGTAGCCAGAAGTCCCAGATTTTGAGAGGGATGTCTGACTGCCAGTTTAGGCCAGATCCCTAAACCAGCAGTTGGACATCCCCTGAGGGGTCCCAATTGGAGAGGGTGCAGGCTGGGCTGAGGGACAGCCCCCCTGCCTCCCAGTGTATGAATTTAATGCACTGGGCCTCTAGTATAATCTATAATAATAAAAGTGTAATATGCTAATTAGACCAGACAGCCTAACGACCTTCCGAATGTTATTCTGGACATCTTTCTGGACAAAGCCGTGGCAGTGGGGGCCAAAGCAGAGGTGGTTAGGGGCAATGAGGCAGGCACTCGAGCGGTTAGGGGTGATCAGGCAGGCAGGCAAGTGGTTAGAGGTGATTAGGCAGGCAGGCGAGTGGTTAAGGGCAATCAGGCAGGCAGGCAGAGTGGTTAGGGGTGACAGGCAAGCAGGCAGGCAAGCGGTTAGGAGCCAATGGTCCCGGATTGTGAGAGGGTGCAGGCCAGGCTGAGGGATTCCCCCCCTGCATGAATTTCGTGCACCAGGCCTCTAGTGAACAACATAAATGATGAACAAAAATAGATCCAGAAGCATGGAAGCATCGAATAGATCCTCAAACCTTAGAGGGAAGGTAGGGCAGTATGAGCAGGGTTGTGGGGGTAAGACATCAACCAAAGAACCCCTATACATATAAGAATAACCAATGGATGCAGACAATAGGGGAATGAAGGCCTGGGCTGGGGTGCAGGGGCAGGCTGGCAGAGGACAATGGGTGATATAGGGAACATATATAATACTTTCAACAATAAGAATAAAAAAATGGGTGGTATATTTTCTTGAATGCTTTTTCTGCATGTATTGATATGATCATGTGATTTTTGTCTTTCAATTTGTTTATGTGAAATATCACACTTATTGATTTGTGAATATTATACCAGCCTTGTATCCTTGATGATAGTTTGTTGAGGATGTTAGCATCTATGTTCACCATAATTCTTCTTATTTGTAGTGTCTTTATCTGGTTTTGGAATTAGGGTGATGCTGGCCTCCTAAAATGATTTTGGAAGTGTTCCATCCTCTTGGATTTTTTTGTAACAGTTTGAGGAGTATAGGTGTTAATTCGTCTTTAATTGTTTGATAAAACTACCCCGGGAAGCCATGCAAACCTGGCCTCTAGTTGTTTAATAATATGCTATTTTGTCTGCATGTGTTTGATAGTTTTGGGGTGTTTTTACTGTAGCTGATTTTTAATTTCACTCCACTGTGATATGAGAAGATGCTTTATATGATTTAAATCTTGAACTTGTAGAGACTTGTTTTGTGTCCTAACATGTGGTCTATCATTGTGAATGATCTCTGTGCACTTGAGAAGAATGTATATTCTGCAGCTTTGGAGGGAAATGTTCTATGAATGTCAATTAAATCCATCTGATCCAGTGTGTCCTTTAGACTCACTGTTTCCTTGTTAAGGTTTTGTCTGGAGATCTATCCAGTGAAGTCAGCAGGATGTTAAAGTCCCTTACTATGACTGTATTGTTGTTGACCCCCCCCCTTAAAATACTCTAGTAGTTTTTTTAAAATATATATTTAGGTTCTCCTATATTAGGTGCATATATGTTTACCAGGGTTATATCTTCTTGTTGGAATAATCTCTTTAGTATTATGTAGTGACCTTTCTTGTTTCTTGTGATGGCCTTCAGTTTAAAGTCTATTTTGTAAGATATGAATATTTCCACTCAAGCTTTTTTTTCTTTTCTATTTACATGAAAATTTTTTTCATTCCTTCATGCTTTGTGTGTCTTTTGTTCTGAGGTGGGTCTCTTGTAGACAGCACATAGTTGGGTCATGTGTTTGTAGCCATTCAGCTACCTTATGCCTTTTGATTGGATCATTTACTCCATTTACATGTAAGGTTATTATTTTTTTAAATATATTTTATTGATTTTTTACAGAGAGGAAGGGAGAGGGATAGAGAGTTAGAAACATCAATGAGAGAGAAGCATTGATCAGCCGCCTTCTGCACACCCCCCACTGGGGATGTGCCCACAACCAAGGTACATGCCCTTGACCGGAATCGAACCTGGGACCTTTCAGTCTGCAGGCCGATGCTCTATCCATTGAGCCAAACCTGTTAGGGCATGTAAGGTTATTATTGAGAGGTACTTATTTATTGCCATTTTAATTCTGTATGCCTAGGTTTCTCTCTATTTCTTCTCATTACAGCAGTCCCTTTAGTATTTCTTGTAATGCTGGCTTGGTGGTGATTTACTCCTTTAGCCTTTTTTTTTAGTCTAGGATGCTCTTTAATTGACTGTCTATTTTGAATGATAGCCTTGCTAGATGTAATAGTATTGATTTCATATCCTTGCTCCCCATTACCTTGAGTACTTCATGCCACTGCTTTCTGTGTTGTAGGGTTTCTGATGAGAAATCAGGTGTCAGCCTTATGGGAGCTCCTTTGTAGGTAACAGATTGCTTTTCTCTTATTGCTTTTAATTTTTGGCATTTTAATTATGATGTGTCTGGGTGTGGGCCTGTTTGGGTTCTTCTTGCTTGGGATTCTCTGTGCCTCTTAAACTTGTGTGACTTTTTCCTTTAGCAGGTTAAGGAAGTCTTCTGCCATTATTTCTTCAAACACATTCTCTGTCCCTTTCTCTCTTTCTGCCTCTCTGGCACACCTGCTATTCAAATATTGTTACATTTCACGTTGTCCCACAGATCCCTTAGGCCAGTGGTCAGCAAACTGCAGCCCCTGAGTGTGACTCTTCCACAAAATACCACGTGTGGGCATGCATGTACAGTGCGATTGAAACTTCATGGCCACACTCAAGGGGCCAAAGAGCTGCATGTGGCTCGCGAGCCACAGTTTGCCGACCACTGCCTTAGGCTGTCTTCCTTTTTTGAATTGTTTTTTATTTTCTTTTTGGTTCTCTGATTGAATGATATTTTCAACCTTGTCTTCTAATTTACTCATTTGGTCTTCAGCTTCCCCTAATCTGCTGTGTATTTCTTTCAATGTATTCTTAATTTGTGCTATGTCATTTTTATTTCTGTTTTCATAGTTACTATATATTTTCTTATGCTGTTGAGCATCTTTACCATCATTATTCTGAACAATGTATCAGATAATTTACCTCTTCTTCTGGAGAATTCTCTTGTTCTTTCATTTGGAGGTTGTTTCTTTGTCTACTCATTTTGGTTGCCTATTTTGGTTTGTGACTATGTATTAGGTAGATCTGCTACACCTCTCAAACTCTAGTGCAGGACAGTGTCAAACACTGTTTCTGACTAATTAGATCAGGTTAAGTGTCAAAGCCTCCAGTGACTGGCTCTGTCTACAGACTGATAGGATTTTGTCTTGAATTGCCCCAATGGCAATTGTCCACAGGTGTGGCAAGAGTTTCATTTGTTTTGTTTTTTTGTTTTGTTTTGCTTTTGTCCCAAAAGGGTGGGAAAATTTCTTCTGCCTGGAGGCTAATTTTTCTTTTTCTTTTTTTTTTGTTAATCCTCCTCTGAGGACATTTTCCCATTATTTTTAGGGAGTGAATGGGAGCGGGGGAGACACAGAGAGAAAAACATCAATGCGATAGAGACTTATCGATTGGTTGCCTCTTGCACACACCCTGACCAGTCCGGGGCAGGGAATGAGCCTGTAACTGAGGTATGTGCCCTTGATCAGAATTGAATATTGGGATCCTTCAGTCCATGAGCCAACATTCTATCCACTGAATCAAACCAGCTATGGTGGGTCACATTTTCTTATCCATTAGGCTACCCTATGCCTTTTGATAGGAATGTTTATTCCATTTACAAATAAGGTTATTATTGAAAGGTACTTATTTATTGCCATTTGCCTTCTATATGCCTATGTTCCTTTCTCTCTCTACATCTTCTTCTTAAAGCAGTCCCTTTCGAATATTTAACAATGCTGGTTTGGTGGTAATAAACTCCTTTAGACTACTTTTGGCTGGAAAGCTCTTTATTTTGCTTTCAATTTTAAATGATACCCTTGCTGGATAGAGCAGTCTTGGTTGCAGTTTCTTGCTTTTCATTACTTTGAATATTTCATGCCAATTCTTTCTGGACTGAAGTGTTTCTGTTGAGAGAATAGCTGTCAGTCTTATGAAAACTTCCTAGTAGATAACTTTCTGTTTCTCGCTTGCTGCCTTTATGATTCTCTCTTTGTCTTTAATCTAGACCAGTGATGGCAAACCTTTTGAGCTCGGTGTGTCAGCATTTTGAAAAACCCTAACTTAACTCTGGTGCTGTGTCACATACAGAAATTTTTTGATATTTGCAACCATAGTAAAACAAAGATTTATATTTTTGATATTTATTTTATATATTTAAATGCCATTTAACAAAGAAAAATCAACCAAAAAAATGAGTTCGCGTGTCACCTCTGACATGCGTGTCATAGGTTCGCCATCACTGATCTAGGCCATTTTAATTATAATGTGTCTTGGTGTGGGTCTCTTTATGTTTATCCTATCTGGTATTCTCTGTGCTTCCTGAAATTGTGTGACATTTTCCTTCACAAGGTTAGGAAAGTTTTCTATAATTCTTTATTCAAACGGGTTCTCTATACTTTGCTCAGTTTCTTCTCATTCAAGTACCTTTATGATGTGGATATTGTTACATTTAATGTTATCCCAAAGTTACCTTAAAATATTCTCCTGGTTTTTAATTATTGTGTCTTTTCTATGTTCTGATTGTGTTTCTTTTTTCTATTTTGTTTTCTAATTCACTGATTCAGTTGTCTCCCTCATCCAGTACAACCATTACCTTGAATTCTCTGATAAATTGATTGCCTCTTTTTCATTTATCTGTTTTTTTGGAGTTTCCTCCTGCTTTTTTTTCTTTTTTGGAGCCTGCCTTTTGTTGTTGTTGTTGTTGTTGATTTGTTTGTTTTTTATCTCCCCATTTAGGCTGTCTTTTTATGTTTGTTTCTATGTTTTAGATAGGACTGCTATGACCCCAGTCCAGGTTGGGGTAACCTTCTGTTGTAGGTGTCCTGGGGATCCCTCTGTATACCACAACTTTTTGTGTTGACTCATCTACTGATAGCCCCAGGGATATTTCCAAATCTTGGCTATTGTAAATAATGCTTCTATGAATATAAAGGTATGCATATATACTTTTATATTTGAATGTTCATTGTTAGTTTAAAGAGATGCAACTTATTTTTGTGTTGTGTTTGTATTGTATAAGTTCACCAACTTTGTTTATTAATTCTAAAAGTTTTTGTGCACTTTTAGAATTTTCTCTATATAGGACTATGCCTTCTGTCAACAGAAATAACTGCATTTTTCTTTCCATTTTGGATATCTTTTATTTATTTTTCTTGCCTAATAACTTTAGCTAGTATTTCCATTAATATTTTTAATAGAAGAGGTATAAGCAGGTATCATGTTATGTTTCTGATGTTAGGGGTAAAGATTTAAATGCTCTATGATTGAATATGATTTTAGCTATTAGTTGTGGGTGTTTCTGTTTGTTTGTTTGTTTTTATCTGTAGCTTTCATTATGTTGTGGAAATTGTCCTCTGTTATGGAATGAATTGTGTCCCCACCAAGTTCATACGTTGAATTTAATTGAAGATTTCTTTTGATTAGGGGGTTTAATCCTTTTACAATGAAAGTAATTACTGATAAAGGATAACTTATTTTGGCTATTCTGTTGTTTTTTGTGTGCTTATAGATTGTGTTATTTCTTATTTCTTCCAATTCTGATTTTCTTTATGTTTGGTACATATTTTAGTACTGAAACATTTTGATTCCCTTCCCGTTTTCTTTTTTTTTTGTAAATTATATAGATGTTTTCTTTATACTTAACATGGGGATTACATATTCTAAAGTTATAATAGTCTAGTATAAATTGAAACCTACTTATCTTCAATCACATGCAAAAATTGTTTTTCTATACAGCTTTACCTCTCTTGCCTCTTTATGCTAATGATGTAACAAATTATATCTTATAAATTTTACACACATACACATAGATTTAGGATTATTCTATACATTTTTATTAATCTTGTTAATATAAAAAGTAGAATTATCAGTCAAATTTATGCATATATATTTTCCCATGCATTTACCTTACTGTAGATCTTTACATATTCATATGACTGCAAATTTCTGCCTAGCATAGTTAATTTCAACCTGAATACCCCTTTTAACATTTCTTATAGGCCAGGTCTAGTGACAATGAATTCCCTCAGATTTTGTACAATTAAAAATGTCTTAATATTTTTCATTTTAAAGAGAGTTTTGCTCGATGTAGAGTTCTCAGTTGACAGGTTATTTCTTTATCACTTTAAAATATATTACCCCAATGCCTTTTGGCTGCCAAAATTTCTGCTGAGAAATTCACTGATAATCTTATTGCGGATCCATATACATTACAAGTCACATTTCTCTTGTTGATTTCAAAATTTTGCCTTTGGATTTTGATATTTTTATTATAAAGGGTCTAGGTGTAAGTCTTTTGAGTCTTTTCCTACTTGGAATACAGTGAAGTCTTTGCTGTGTATATTAATGTTTTTCTTCAAATTTGGGAAGTTTTCGATATTAATTCTTTAAATAAGCTCTCTTCCCCTTTCTCTGTTCTTCTTTTGGGACTCAAATAATCCACATATTGACCCAATGATTATATTCTACAAGATCCTTAGCTCTGTTCCCCCTTTTTTATGTTAATGAACACATTTCATTACCTTTATTGGCTGACACACTCACTTTCAAGAAACAACTTTCAAAAAGTCAGAAGACATATCAACAGTTCCAAATCCAATCAATGTTTCAGTATTTCATGTTATTTCAAAATATCTAGATATTTAATAACTTTAATTAAAATTCACTAATTTAGAAAGGAATCGTTAAAATAAGTTAAAGTGATTTGCTTAGGTGGCTAAGGTTATTTTTTAAAACATATTTTGATAAGATTTACCTTCCAGATATTTGTATTTTTTTAAATGGCCAAGAGTATTTTGTAAAGTCCAGGTATTTGGATTTCAAAGGTCCTGGGTCTTTGGCTTTAAAAGGCCTATTATCTATAAGCCTCTTGAGATGAATAAGGGAGGTTTGGGGAAGATAAAAGGACTTGGTGGCCATTGAATTGTTTCTGGAGCCATAGCTGTGGTCCTGTGAAGGCTTTCTTTGTGAAACAAGCAGCTTTTCTTTTTTTCTTTATTGATTAAGGTATTATATATGTGTCTTTATCCCTCCATTGCCCCCCACTACCCCACTCATGCCCTCACCCCCCTGGTAAAAGTACACTGGTGTCTGTCTGAGGTTTGACGGTGTGATTGATGCTTCTCTGTCTCTGGATCTGTTTTTGTTCATCAGTTTATGTTGTTCATTATATTCCATAAATGAGTGAGATCATGTGATATTTATCTTTCTCTGACTGGCTTATTTCACTTAGCATAATGCTCTCCTGTTCCATCCATGCTGTTGCAAATGGTAAGAATTCCTTCTTTTTTACAGCAGTGTAGTATTCCATTGTGTAGATATACCACAGTTTTTTAATCTACTCATCTGCTGGTGAGCACTTAGGCTGTTTCCAAATCTTAGCTACGGTAAATTGTGCTGCTATGAACATAGGTTTGCATATATCCTTTCTGATTGGTGTTTCTAGCTTCTTGGGATATATTCCTAGAAGTGGAATCACTGTGTCAAACGAAGTTTCATTTTTAGTTTTTTCAGGAAACTCCATACTGTTCTCCACAATGACTACACCACTCTGCATTCCCACTAGCAGTGCAGAGGGTTCCTTTTTCTTCGCATCCTCACTAGCACTTGTCATTTGTTGATTTGTTAATGATAGCTATTCTGACAGGTGTGAGATGGTACCGCATTGTGGTTTTGATTTGCATCTCTCGGATGATTAGTGACTTTGAGCATGTTTTCATATGTCTCTTGGCATTCCTTATGTCCTCTTTCAAAAAGTATCTATTTAGCTCCATCGCCCATTTTTTGATTGGGTTGTTTATCTTTCTTTTGTTAAGTTGTTTGAGTTCCCTGTATGGGAGAACATATTTCCTAACTTTATCACTGATAAAAGTTTAATCTCCAACATTTACAGGGAACAAGCAGCTTTTCTTTTCAAATTTTAGATTATTTATTTTTTAAAGTATTACATATGGTATTACATGTCTCCTTTTTCCCCCATTGACCTCCCCCTCAGCCTCTCCTACCACCCAGCATATGCCCTCCCCCCCACAGTGTCTGTGTCCATTGGTTATCCTTATATGCATGCATACAAGTCCTTTAGTTGATCTCTTACCCGCTCCTCATTCTGAGGTTTGATGGTCTGTTAGATGTTTCTTTGTCTCTGGATCTAGTTTTGTTTGTCAGTTTATGTTCGTTATATTCTACAAATGAGTGAGATATCGTGATATTTATCTTTCTACAACTGGCTTATTTCACTAAGCATAATACGCTCCATGTCCATCCATGCTGTTGCGAGTGGTAAGATTTCTTTTTTTTTTTTACAGCACTATAGTATTCCATTGTAGATGCATCACAGTTTTGTAATCCACTCATCTGCTGATGGGCACTTAGACAGTTTTCAAATCTTAGCTATTATCAATTGTGAGGCTATGAACATAGGGGTGCATATGTCCTTTCTTATTCGTGTTTCTGATTTCTTGGGATATATTCCTAGCAGTGGGATTACGGGCATATTTCACAGACCTAGAACAAACTCTCCAAAAATACATATGGAATAAAAAAAGACCCCAAATAGCCTTTTTATCATTCTTTTTATACTGCTCCTCCAACATCATAAATTCAAATTTCCTATCTTTAAGTCCTCTGATTCTTTTTTCTGCCATATCATCAAATCTGCTCTTGCACTGCTGTAGTGATTTTTAAAATTCAATTAGCATATTTTCAGCTCCATCTTTTCTTTTTAGTTCTTTTTTATAATGTGTATATCTTTGATTAAGTCATTTGGTTCATGTATTTTTTAAATTTTTATTTCATTCTTTCTCTGTGTCTTCCTTTAGTTCTTTGAACACCTTTAAAATAAAATTTTAATTAAATTTAAAGGTGTGATATACTTAATAAGATTATATTTCTTTCTATTAAATCTGATGTCCCTGCTCCCTCACGGACTGTTTCTGCAAATTTATCATGATCCATAGAGATGGTCATATTTTCTTCTTTCTTTGTTTGCCTGTATTTTTTTAATGGGGATTTGAAAAATGTGGCACTTCTCTCAGTATTGGCAGATTACCTCTGTACAACAACAGTTTTCTACTTCTTAGCCAGGTGTAATTTAAAACTTAAGATTAACCTTTTGTGGAGCCTTAAGGTTATTTCAAGTCTTTTCTGAATATGTGCTGCCTGCACCTGTGTGTGCTTTTGCATGTCTGTGTGTCACTTTTTCAATTTCCTCATATGGATGGCTGCTTTTGTATGTCTTAATTTCCCCAAGATTCTTACCCCTGCTGCTATTTGGGACCTTAAATATTTTATTTCGTGTCTCTTCTATTATATTTTGAAAATAAATTTTAATAAACACTGCCTTTATAACTATTTAAAATGTGTATAAATTTTTAGGACACCCTGTATAGGTCAAATTGTACAATCTCAGAGTTCTAAGCTAAATATTTTTAAGTCACTTTCACAATACCCTGACTATAATTAACTTGGGCAGAAAAATAATTTCAATTCACAAAAATGTTAACCAAGATTACATACTTGCATGCCTTCTTTTTACTATTTGCTCTAAATTTATATAGACAAGTTGTATTTTCTGTACTACAGTCTTAGGGATCATTAAACCCATTGGTCAATTAATAACAGAAAGAGCAATGTATCTTAAATGACTTTTTTATACTTGGTTGATGGATACTAACATTTTGTGATCAATTTTAAATGACTCCATTCTACATTTAAAAATATCCTATCTAATAATAACATGGTAATTAACCATACCTCCACTACGCTTCCCATTGGCTAATCAGGGTGATATGCAAATTAACTGCCAACCAAGATGGCAGCCCTCAGGGGATGTCCACTTGCCAGCGGGGAGCAGACCTAAGCTGCAGTCAGACATCTTTAGCGCTGCTGAGGAGGCAGGAGAGGCTCCCACCACCACCGCTGTACTGGCAGCCATCAGCCTGGCTTGTGGCTGAGCAGAGCTCCTCCATGTGGGAGCTCACAGACCACCAGAGGGCAGCTCCTGCATTGAGCATCTGCCCCCTGGTGGTCAGTGTGTGTCATAGTGACCAGTCATTCCCAGTCTTTCTGCTGTTAGGGTCAGTATGCATATTACCCTTTTACTATATAGGATAGAGGCCTGGTGCACGGGTGGGGGCCTGCTGGTTTGCCCTGAATGGTGTCCTGGATAAGGGCTGCCGGGCTGCCAGAAGAATGTCTGATTGCCAGCTTAGGCCCAATCCCCTGGGGAGCAGGCCTCAGCCAGCAGATGGTCATCCCCCGAGGGGTCCCAGACTGTGAGAGGGCACAGGCCGGGATGAGGGACCCACCCCAGTGCACAAATTTTTGTGCACTGGGCCTCTAGTTTAACTATATGGATTACATTTTAAAATTATGTCATTGCATTTTTTCTCACAGAAATTCCCTCATATCATATGAAATACTCTTACAAGAATCATTCTTTGAAGAACATTTTCCTTGCCTTATGAAAACATAATTAAAAGTATTTTTTTCACTATTCTATTTAATGTCTTATATATGTGTCATTTAATTGGTCATATTGTATACTTTTAAATAATGTAATTTAATATGTTTTCTTTTAGCTGTGGATTCTTGGAGATTTGCCTAAAAATTCACTTTTGAAATAAATAAATTAGGTTATTTTTTGCCAGAGAAAGAGATTGAATTCTTGTTAGAGATGTATATTATTAGTATAGTTATCATAGCAATAGGCCAGGCACCTATTATACCTAGCATTTTTAAATTAGGATTTCCTTTAGTATTTATTGTTACTGACTTATTTATCTCTTTGTTCTACATATTTGACTGTTTACTTTTAAAGATTATTTTCCTTCTCTCAGTAAATCGCTTATGTAAATATTATATCCAGGCCTAGTCAGCTTGGCTCAGTGGGAGAAATGGATACAACTCAGAGCAGAGACAATAAAGGCATGAGAATCAAGGCATACCCACCCTCTGGGTCAATGATTTCCATAGCATTGCCTTAATAGGGTCTTCAACCTCTGACACCCCAAACAGGATGCCCAGGAACAAAAGGAGACAGCAACATTGGGGAGACAAAAAAACAAGCCCCAAAGAAAGAAAAGGAGGAATCGCCAGAAAAAGAGCTAAATGAAATGGAGGTGTACGATTTGCCAGAAAAAGAATTCAGTGTAAAGGCCATACAGTTCATAAACAGGATGGATGAGAAAAATCAACAACTTATGTAAGAATCAAGAGGAGCCCTAGCCAGTGTAGCTCAATAGATAGACCATTGGTCTGCAGACTGAAGAGTCCCAGGTTTGATTCTGGCCAAGGGCACATGCCTGGGTTGTGGGTTCGATCCCCAGTAGGGGGCATGCAGGAGGCAGTGATCAATGATTCTCTCTCATCATTGATGTTTCTATCTTTCTCTCCTCCCTTTCTGTCTGAAATCAATAAAGAAATAAATTTTAAAAAATATATCTATAGAAAACTTTCAGAAACAGAGACTTGCAGTAGAACTCTGGGATCATGAAAATTTGACTGAAGCCAACATTAACTAAATCCAGTTCTAACTCTCTGAGGGAACAAAGCCTGTAACACAGTCAATTTTAGGAGGACCAATGAACTTTTTATGACTAGCTATGTACATGCAGGACTAATGAAATATGATCACCGATGAACTACGAAGAGCTCTAACCAATGCACAATTTAGTGTATAAGACAATCTCATGGACATGATGAGAGAAAAAATGCAAGTGAAGATTTTAGGCACTAGAAGAGTATTATGCTTCTCTTAATTTTTTACTCTGAATAAAAATAAATTTTCAAATACTAACTACACATTCATATTCCAAATTAACTTCTTCAGAAATGTAAATACCATCTCCTATTCTCTCAAAATCTATTAACTAGAGACTTTTCAATTTATGAATGCAGCTCCCCCACACAAAATGGTTCTTCTGGTCTCTGAACATGTAGGTAAACACATGGAAGTTTGTATCAGCTAACCCTAAAGATGCCTATAGCCTAGCCCCACAACTGTAAATGAACATTCTCTTTCACTCTGAGGTTCCTCTTGGGGAATATAGCATCAGAAACACTGCATGTAGACACAAGATGTATGTCCCATGATGTTTGTGGCAACATTATTAGTAATAGCAAATGATTGGGAACCAGCAAATGTCATTGACTTGGGAAATCTATATATATAAAAGCGTAAGCGACTGCTATGACTGAACTACTGGAACAACTGGAATGACCAGGCGACCAGTTGTTATGATGCTCACTGACCACCAGGGGTCAGACACTCAATGTGGGAGCTGCCCCCTGGTGGTCAGTACACTCCCACAGCCAACCTCCTATGGCCTCTCCTCCTTCCCCCATCAGACGGCCAACCTCCCACTGCCCCTCCCCCCAGCCAGCCAACCTCCTGGGGTTCCTCCCCCTGGCAGGCTGGCCCCATGATAAACCTTGATTGCCTGCCGGGCCAAGAGACCCTACCCATGCACAAATTCATGCACCAGATCTCTAGTGGTGAAATAATTCTGGTACATCTGTGTTATGGAATTGGTAAAGACAGTGGTACAGCTTATGTGTGACATAGAAGAATTGCTAAGATAGAAAAATTCAGGTGCAGAACAATGAATATAACAGTATGTAATTTTCTTTCAAATTTTTAAAAACAAAAACTGGTATTTGTCTATATTTAGGTTATTGCAATATATAAAAGGCCTAGAACAGTGGTTCTCAATCTTCTGGCCCTTTAAATACAGTTCCTCATGTTGTGACCCAACCATAAAATTATTTTCGTTGGTACTTCATAACTGTAATGTTGCTACTGTTATGAATTGTAATGTAAATATCTGATATGCAGGATGGTCTTAGGCGACCCCTGTGAAAGGGTCGTTTGACCGCCAAAGGGGTCACTACCCACAGGTTGAGAACCACTGGTCTAGAAGAAATATGAATGGAAGATGATCATTTCAATTATTTCACATAAAATAGAATGGAAGAGAAAAACAATTTTCTTTTTCCCTTTTCCCAAGATATGCAAATATCATTTGGTGAATAAAAATGACAAGTCTAAACTTATGCATGAGAATCTTCATGAAAAGGACATTTTGAATACTTATTATTTGAAGGTTAAGGGTAAGCATGTCCCTTCTCTGTGAACACAAGCCAATTTTTTTAAAATTACACATTGGGAATAATCTATAAGGCACAGTTTCACAACATTTTGCATTCATTAAGAGAGAAGTTTATTTTATTTGTCTCCTAGCCAAGATTTTGAAGTCTTCCCCCTGGGCTTCTGTTGTTTTTTTGAAGAGCCCCTTAGGAGTGCTTTGAATCTCCTCAAATGAAATATTCTACACCCTAGAACACATGAGATTGTCAGAATTGGGACTTTTTCCCAGAATGAGGGATACTACTGGAGGAAGAAGAATTTAAATGTAACTATATCCATTCCATCCTGAGGTGGTGTTACTATCATTGATATTTTTTTTAAAAGTGCTGGCAAGGACAATAAACACAGTACTAAACTTGAATTACTAAAGCAAGCATCATAACTTTCAACAATAAAAATGTTATCTTTTCTTTTTAACAACCTTTCCTTTTTAGTGATACATTTGGTTCCAATAATTTATGGACAAATGCTCAGTACTCCATGTTATAATTAGGAACAAAATGACCCAGAAATACAATTAAAATGCTAACTTTTTTAGTTAACCCACTGACCCTATTAATAATAACAAAAATATTTATAACCTTATACAGTTTCTCCTCAATTTCAGAGAAAATTCAGATCAGTGCCCACAAATATTAAAGAAAAATGTATATTGTTGTTACATTGAATGCACATGGCTTTATTTCTCAATGAGGGGGTGCATAGTGATAAATACTTTTAAAGCTTTGTTAGTTCTCTCTTAAACCCGATAGAAAGTGTTAAATGATATTAAACTAAGGGAGGTAGTAGGGATAGTACAAACGGCAAAGGACTAGGCAGTGGCAAGCCCAATTTAGTCCTTAATGTGCTATTTACTGGCTTTATAGCTTTGGAAAGATAATTTATCCTAACCAAGTTTCAGATTTTCATCTGTAAAATGAGGATACTAATATGTTCAGTTCTATAATATGGTTATGCTGCGAGGATTAAATGAGGTAGTACATGTGGAATCACATGTATATGTAATGATTTGTTATTATTCATAGAAGAAACAAATGGTTTAGCTATGTTCAAATGCTGGCACAAAACAAACCGAAAGGGGAGTGTATCTGCAATCTCCTTGAAACCAAATAATAGATTTCACAAAAATTGGTTGTTTTGGTCCTGTCTTTGATTCACTTTATAAATGCCATTGTCTCACTCTGCATCTATTTTCTCACACATGATTACGACTGATATTTATCACTCTGGTCACTATAAAACAGTTTTCACAATGGGATCTCAGAGAGTAGGCAGTATACCAAAGGATCAGCCTGCAATGTAATAATGTCAATCAACCAGAGTTTTTCTCAACACCAGCAAAAACAGGTTTTGTTAATGATTTAACATTGATTAGTTCTATGAAGTGCCACTATTTACAATAAATGAATTTGCATTTTAGTTTCTCATCTCCAGTAGTGTCAGACTGCCCTCTGCAGTTCTGAAAGGAAGATCACATTTGCTTAGGCTGAAACTCAAACAATTTATTTGAAAAATCAAATATAAATCAAGATACTGAGAAATTGGATTTAATTCACATTTTCAGCTTTATCTCTCTAACCAAAGTTGCCCCCACACACTTGAAACTACTTGGTAACCCAAATGATCCTAGCACTTCCTTTTTGTCTCTACATTGTACTCCTAAGTTTCCTTTTTCACTGACTGATCAGAACACTGCACACCATCTCTGCCTCCATCATCACATGACACACTCTCCCTGTTTGTGTATATGTGTTCAAAATTTGCTCTTTCTCATAAAGGCACCACTCATTGTAATAGGGCCCATTTTAATTCAATGTGTCCTGATCTTAACTTGATTATATCTTCGAAGACCTTATTTCCAAATTAGGTCAAGTTCATAGTTACCAGGTGGTAGGACTTGAATATATGTTTATGTGGGATGCCACTCAATTCACAAGACTGAATCCTCTTGTATATCATGATTTTTTTTCTTTGTATTCCCCAACCTTACCCTATTTAATAAAAGCCTAATATGCAAATTTTTGACCTGGAGTTCGAACGGTCGCTATAATGTGTGCTGGCTACCAGAGGGCAATGTGGAACATGGCAGTATTGGTGACGACGCAGCGCTGGCAGTGGGTGGCAGTGGAGGCGCTTCCAGCCCTGACGGGCCCTGATGAGAGCAGGACCATGGCGGGATGGTGGAGCAGGTGAGCAGGCAGTGCCAGGCCAAGGCACATGCTAGCAGGGGCCCTATTGCCCCTGCTAATTGCCCTGCAGATGGCGACCAGCAGTGAGCAGGCCCTGATCACCGGATGGGGCCTGGCCTGGACTGGAATAGGGAACTTGGGGTGCCCGGGTGGGAGGCTGTGACCTCTGGCTGGCTACTTGGGGGAGGGGGTGACTGGGACAAAGGTGCGATGAGAATGCAGCATATCCACCAAGCTTGCTCTCACTCCCCCGCTACTCTCCCCCAGGATGCCAGGGCTCATGTGCCTGAGGGAGCCCTTGTGCTCAGGTGCCATGAACCCATGAGGAGCCCACCCTGCACCCGCGCAGCCTCTTCCGGGTGAGCTGGGTCACAGCTGCTGAACTGCAGGGGCTGGTCGGGCTCCCCATGAGTTTGCTCAGGAGTTGGTCTGGGAGGCCGGCAGGGAGAGAGTGTGCTGCCTGCCCAGTTTCTGTGTGGTGCTGCTGGGCAGTCCAGAGGCCCATGTTACAACCAGGCCCACTGTGTCTGATAGTGCTCACTACATCTCCATGTGGGGACTCAGGTACTGTGACTCAGGCAGAGGGTGGCATGTGGGGGCCTGGGGACCCAGGTGCTGCCCAGGGCCCAGAGGTCATCTGGGACCTGCCCTTCCATGCCAGATGCTCATGCTTAGATCACTGGCCATGCCTAGGGACTGCAATCGTGCACAAAATTTGTGCACCGGGCTTCTAGTTGAGACATAATTGACATGCAATATTATGTGTACAATGGAGTGATTTGTTATATTTGTATATTACAAAATTATCACCACAGTATGGTTAGATATCACCTTAATTACATCACATTTTTACCATTTTTTTTTTGTGATGACAAAATTTAAGGTCCAACCACTTTGCCATTTTCAAATATCTACACTAATAAAAGAGAAACATGCAAATTAGCCATCACTCCGCTACACCCACCAGCCAATCAGAGCAACTATGCAAATTAGCCCAACAAAGATGGTGGTTAATTTGTGTATGCAGGTGCGGAGTGAAGACTGAAGATGACTGAAGATGGCGGGTGGCCATGGAACTGGAGCAAGCAGGAGGCTTGGGTTGCTCCTGGTGATGGAGGAAGCCAAGCTTCCCGCTGGCCCTGGACTCCAGGCCCCCAGCCCGCCCTGCTGGGCTCTGCTCAAGGAGGGGCTGGAGGCCTGGTGTTTACTAAACTTTACTGGAGCTGCTCTCTACACTCCCACCCCCTTCCCCAGAACCGTGCTGCCTGCAGCAAGGCACCCTGGCAGTGTCCTGACAGGTAGGAGGACCAGGAGAGCCAGCCGAGTAGAGTGGGGGCTGCAGGGAGCCATGGAAGGGTGGAAGGGTGGGGCTGCTGGAGCCAAGTTTCCGGGGGTCTGAGGAGAGGGCCTGAAGGAATAGGAAGCTTTGACAAAGTGGCCAGCCAGGAGTCATGGTCAGGGGGTCTGCAGGTGCTCAGACAGGCCTCCGCCTGAGGGGCGGCTCCTGGGCAAGTGCCACGGCTTTGGAGAAATGGCTGGCCAGGAGGTGGGCGGCCCAATGGGTGCAGAGCAGCACCAAGGTGGGGTACACTGGAGGGGGCTCAGGCCGGGGTAGGGGGCTGGCGGGCAAGGTCTGCAGTGGCCCTAAGACACAGGAAACGAGGCAATGACTGCCTGTGTGGAAGGACGCCAGGGCCGAGTGGCACAGACCAGCAGCCCTGAGGCAGGGGTTGAGGGGTGGTGCCACCTCAGTGGAGGAGCGCTGCACTGCTGGGTACCCCACTGAGGCTGTTCAGTGAAGCTCCCAGCACTAACTGGGCCTTGCAGCGGCCTGGGGACTTGAGAGGCTGGGACTCCTGCTCCCACCTTGGCCCCAAAGCAAGCCTGTGCCCACCTGCACCCAGTTTCCACCCTACCCCAGCCCCAGTATTTGCCCTGCTCCCAGTTCCTGCCCCGCCCCATGGGGGTGCACGCCTGCATGGTGAGTGCGAAGCCTACCACCTGCTCCCCAGAAGGGGGGGAAGTAAGGAATAGGGGTGGGGTTGGGGAAGAGGAAAGAATGTGGAGCATCCATGATGAAGAGGTGCTTGAGAACGAGGCTCAGAAGCTTGACAGGGAGGTTTGTTCTGTTTGCTCCGCGGCTGCCCCTTAGGAAGGGCGGAGCACACGGCTGTGAGGGTTCCCTGCACACTGAGTCCAGTTCCACAGCCAACTGGAATTGGCCTCAGTTTCTTGGTCTGTAAAATGGATTAAGCATGTCCCAGTGCCTACAATGAGCTTTGAGGGCCAATTGAGATACTATATAAAGAAAATGAGTGAAGACGTGAGAATGAAAAGGAAGGGTGAGCAGCACAAAAGAAAGATTGGAAGGAACCAGTAAACCTATTGTCACTTAAATAGGGATTATAGTCAATAGTGTTGTAATGATGGTATGATGCCAGGTGGGTACTGGAAATATCGGGAACACTTTGTAAAGTATATGATTGTCTAATCACTATTCTGTAACTAATATAAAACCTGAAACCAATACAAAATAATATTGAATGTAAATAAATGAAAATAGAAGTGAAATTTTTATAAATTTCAAAGTTTAAATAAAAGCTGTAAAGGAATGAAGGGGGAGAATAAAAGTAGTGTTTTTCATTTTACCACTCTATTGTCTTTTCAGTATATGAAAAAGACAGTTGTCCTTATATGGTGCTTTTATACTTTTCTAAGTCATTATCTCATTTGATGTTCAGGGCAACTTAAAGACAAGGTAATTATTCCCTCCACTATTCAAAGAAAGGAAATCTTGGTATCTGACCCCAATGATTCAATTGTCAAGCCCTTATTGTAAAGCAGGGCTAGTGAAATTTTCTGTGAAGGGTCATATCTATACTAATAAAAGCCTTGGGGGTGATTTGGTCAGCAGGGAGGGCAGTTGGGGGCAATCAGGCTGGCAGGGGAGTTGTTGGGCGTCAATCAGGCCATCAGGGAAGCTGTTAGGGGGTGATCAGGCTGGCAGGCAGAAGCAGTTAGGGGCAATCAGGCAGGCATGCAGGCAAGCAGTTAGGAGACAGCGGTCCAGGATTGTGAAAGGGATGTCCAACTGCCGGTTTAGGCCCGATTCTGGTAGTCAGACATCCTGGGATCAGACCTGTCAGACATCCTGGGATCAGGCCTGCTGGACATCCAAGGACATCCTGTGATCAGGCCTGTCAGACATCCTGGGATCAGGCCTGTTGGACATCCTGGGATCAGGCCTAAACTGACAGTCAACATCCCCCAAAGGGTCTGAGATTGGAGAGGGTGCAGGCTGGGCTGAGGGACACCCCCGTCCCGTGCACGAATTTTGTGTACTGGGCCACTAGTATAATATAATATTGTTAACTGTATTTACCACACTGTATATTAGACCCCAAGAACTTATTCATCCAATAATTGGAAGTTTGTACCATTTGACTTTACATTTCTCACACCCTCAGTCCTGAATTCATCATTCTATTATCTGGTTCTATAAGTACAACCTTTTTACATTTCACATATAAGTGAGGTCATACATTTTTTTTTCTCCTTCTGAATTATTTCAGTTAGCATAATGCCCTCAGGGCCATTCATTTTGTTGCAAATGGCAAGATTTCCTTCTTTCTCATGGCTAAATTATATTATACTAGTATATCACATTTTATTTTTCATTTATTGTTAACATAATTACAGATGTCCAACATTTTCCACCCCTTTACTATCTTCCACACAGCACACTCCCACCTCCCTTTTGGCCATCACCACCCTGTTGCTTGTATCCATTAGATATACATATTCACTGAGTGGCCAGATTATTTTGACCACCTGACATTTGTAGGCAAATTAGCTATAATTTCGTACTGAAGTTGCTAGAGGGCCAGACCATTATAAATAGGGAAGCAGGTTGTTTATCACCACAGTAGAAGTGACTTTTTTCTGAAGATATAGGTAAACAACATGATTTAACAGCCTTTGAATGTGGGACATATTTGAACGTGAGTGGCCAAATTATTATGACCACCTGACATTTGTAGGCAAATTAACTGTACACTGCATCATATGGGACATGGAAGCCAAAGGCCTGTTCAAACACCTTTGATATCTGCAGTTACCAAGATAAAACGTCTCCAATTCGCACAGGAACACAAGGATTGGACAGTCGAGCATTGGAAAAAAGTCATGTGGTCCGATGAATCATGTTTCCAGTTGCATCATGCAGATGGCAGAGTGAAAATTTGGCGGAAACAGCATGAAAGCATGCACCCCACATGCATGAGTACAACTCTTCAAGCTGGTGGGGGCAGTGTTATGGTTTAGAGCATGTG
>NW_005365372.1:1131825-1132241 GCF_000412655.1 Myotis brandtii | reverse complement strand
TATATATGAAAAAATTTATATCCCTTTCATTAATCTATCTATGTATTCATCTATTTTTTGCAAAGGATAATAGAGAGCAGATAGGCCTCAGTTGGTGACTGAAACTAATTAAGCTATTAGTAAAGTATGTCCCAAAATTCACGCAAGAAGTAATTTTGATAGAAAACACAAGTTTATAATTAAAACTTGTAAATTTTTATTGATTCATAAAGCATACAGTATAGGGTTATGTATGGAATAGCATGTCGGGTAAATGGCCTCCACAGCTTTGCTGGCATATATGCATTCTTTTGTTGAAATTTTCCATGACCGTTTTGCATAAATGTGGCTGAATTTCATTGATACAGCACTCAATTTCCTCCTTCAAGGCGTGGGTGGTCATGGGCTTGTTGGCATAAACCTTAGACTTCAAAAAA
>NW_005365372.1:1129907-1131601 GCF_000412655.1 Myotis brandtii | reverse complement strand
CCCTATACTGTATGCTTTATGAATCAATAAAAATTTACAATTTTTAATTATAAACCTGTGATTTCTATCAAAATTACTTCTTGCGTGAATTTTGGGACACCCTTTAGAAGAAGAGAAAAAGAAAGGAGAAGAAAAACAAAGCATAAAATAAAAAAAAAAACTAAAAACAAAAAAGCAGACTAACAAACAACAACAAGAAAAAGAGAAAGAAAAAATTTTGTCTGGTGAAGATAGAAAAATGAGAAGTGTACATGGACTTGGAGCAGGGGAGAGGAAATTAGATATATGAGTAGGCCAAGAGACTACTTTGATAGAAATGTGTCAATAAAGCAGATAAAGAAGATTAATTTTGGGGGAACCAACCAAGATGGCGGCGTGAGGTACAGACCTGTGCGTGCTGCCTCCCACAACAACATTGAAACTACCAACTATAAGACAAACAGCTGTCATTCAGAACCATGGGAAGGCTGGCCCAGTGGAAGCTCTACAACTGGAAGGAAAGAAAGAAGAGCACTGAGACTGAGTAGGATATGCAGAGGCTCCAAGAACAGAGGTACGAAGTCGCGCGCCAGGCGGGCTGTAACTGGATGCGTGGTTTTTTTCAATCAGAAGGGGTTACAGACTCTCGAATCCACTGAGGTTGTTTGGGGCGGGACTCTGATGTCCCAGACCCCTACAGGGAGAGGTGGGACCACCTTGCAGCGGGTCAGAGAGTGAGGGTGGTTTGCTCGCGGAGCTGCTCTCTGGCACTCAGGGATGCGGAGATGTGGAGGGAGTTGCGGAGAGACAAGGAGTCCTGGAGATGCCATTGATATTTGCTCCACCCTGGTGACTCCTGGAGACCCCGCCCTACTCAATTTACATCCCCGCCCAAGCTGTGCCAGTGGCAGAATAGGAACCACCTGCGCTTTTGCAGCCCAACCCAACAAACTGCAGATTTCAACTCCTTGCATACATAAGGGACACACTCAAGAAGCAGAATCAGGTTCAGAGGAAGTCGGAGCTGGACCCAGCTGGGCTGGCAATGTGGAACTGCTGTACCAGCAAATGCACAGGCAGGTCCACCAGATCCAGTCTCACATGGGATGCGGGGAGACGGCAGACAAGCAGTCTGTGCACTTAGTAGAAAACGAAATCCAGGCAAGCATACTAGATAGTCAGCCACCAAGAACGCCTGGAGATTTTGTCCAGCAAGGAGCCACCCAACAAAAGACTGAATGCCAAACTTCGTGTTGCTGAGACGGCCCCCGTGAGGCTGAGTGGGCCCCCGTGAGGCTGAGACGGCCCTGGTGGGGCTGAGACGGCCCCAGTGAGGCTAAAACGGCCCTGGTGAGGCTGGAACGGCCCCGGTGTGGTTGAAACGGCCCCAGTGAGGTTGAAACGGCCCCAGTGAGGTTGGGACGGCCCCTGTAAGGTTGGGAAAGCCCCTGTAAGGCTGGGACAGCCCCTGTGAGGCTTGGACGGCCCCGGTGAGGCTGACACGGCCCCCGTGAGTTTGAAACTGCCCCTGTGAGGTTGAGATGGACCCGGTGAGGTTGAGACGGCCCCGGTGATGTTAAGACGGCCCCAGTGAGGTTGGGACAGCCCCTGTGAGGCTGGGACAGCCCCTGTGAGGCTGAAACAGCCCTGGTGAGGTTAAAAAGGCCCCTGTGAGGTTGAAATGGACCCGGTGAGGCTGCGACGGCCCCTGGCAG
>NW_005365372.1:1117306-1128685 GCF_000412655.1 Myotis brandtii | reverse complement strand
ATAATAATAAAGAATAAAGTGAAACAATATTTAGTTTCTTAAGTAAAAGATAACAAATAAAAAAGTGAATTAGTGAAGTTGGTTCACTTCAGCGGAGCTTCAGTGTCCCATTGGAGCAGGTTTAACACCCCTCTCTACTGTTCTTCCTGCCATGTCTCAGTTTCCTGTCAGGTAGTCAGCACAGTGTTGAAGTTCCCAGTGACCCAGCACTCCTCTGTGTCACATGCCAGAACCTTGGATTCAGGCAGGTGGGATCAATTTGCCCACTTTTTTTTTCTGCCTGCTTTCAGTCTTATTTACACAAACTTCTATTTCTGACATGGCCCCTTGGTGGCGGTGTTTGTTAAAATGTGTCACATGCCAGAACCTTGGATTCAGGCAGGTGGGATCAATTTGCCCACTTTTTTTTTCTGCCTGCTTTCAGTCTTATTTACACAAACTTCTATTTCTGACATGGCCCCTTGGTGGCGGTGTTTGTTAAAAAATTGTTAAAATACTATATGGACAACTCTACTCCAACAAACTAGACAACCTGGAGGAAATGGACATATTCCTAGAAAAATACAACATACCAAAACTCAATCAGGAAGAATCTAAAAATCTCAATAGGCCAATAACTATGGAAGAAATTGAAGCAGTCATCAAAAAGCTCCCAGCAAACAAAAGCCCAGGGCCAGATAGCTTCACAGAGGAGTTTTACCAAACATTCAAGGAAGAACTAAAACCTATCCTCCTCAGACTACTACAAAAAATTCAAGAGGAAGGAACACTTCCAAGCTCATTCTATGAAGCCAGCATCACCCTAATACCAAAACCAGGTAAAGACAACACAATGAAAGAGAATTACAGGCCAATATCCCTCATGAACATAGATGCCAAAATCCTCAACAAAATCTTAGCAAATCGGATCCAACAGTACATCAGAAAGATCATACACCATGACCAAGTAGGATTTATCCCAGGAATGCAAGGATGGTACAACATCCGTAAATCAATAAACGTAATACATCACATAAACAAATTGAAAGAAAAAAACCACATGGTCATATCAATTGATGCAGAAAAAGCATTCGACAAAATCCAACACCCATTTTTGATAAAAACTCTCAGCAAGGTGGGAATAGAAGGATCATACCTCAACATAATAAAAGCCATATATGACAAACCCACAGCCAACATCATACTCAATGGACAAAAACTAACACCATTTCCCCTAAAAACAGGAACAAGACAGGGATGCCCACTCTCACCACTCCTCTTCAACATAGTCCTGGAAGTATTAGCCAATGCAATTAGATAAGAAGAAGAAATAAAAGGCATCCAAATTGGAAAAGAGGAAGTAAAACTGTCCTTATTTGCAGACGACATGATATTATACATACAAAACCCTAGAGACTCCATCAAAAAACTACTAGACTTAATACATGAATTTGGCAATGTAGCAGGATACAAAATTAACCCCAAGAAATCTGAGGCATTTCTATACACCAATAGTGAACTTTCAGAAAGAGAGATTATAAAAACAATCCCATTTACCATCGCACCAAAAAAATTAAGATACCTAGGAATAAACTTAACTAAAGAGGTAAAAGACCTCTACTCAGAAAACTACAGGACATTGAAAAAAGAGATAGAGGAAGACATAAACAGATGGAAGAACATACCGTGTTCATGGATTGGTAGAATCAACATCATTAAAATGTCCATACTACCCAAAGCAATCTATAAATTCAACGCACTTCCCATTAAAATACCAACGGCATACTTCACAGATCTAGAACGAACTCTCCAAAAATTCATCTGGAATAAAAAAAGACCCCGAATAGCTGCAGCAATCCTGAGAAAGAACAAAGTAGGTGGGATCTCAATACCAGATATCAAGCTGTATTACAAAGCCACTGTTCTCAAAACTGCCTGGTACTGGCACAAGAACAGACATATAGATCAATGGAATAGAATAGAGAGCCCAGAAATCAGCCCCAACCAATACGCTCAATTAATATTTGACAAAGGAGGCAAGAACATACAATGGAGTCAAGACAGTCTCTTCAATAAATGGTGCTGGGAAAATTGGACAGATACATGCAAGAAAATGAAACTAGACCACCAACTTACACCATACACAAAAATAAACTCAAAATGGATAAAGGACTTAAATGTACGACAGGAAACCATAAAAATTCTAGAAGAATCCAAAGGCAACAAAATCTCAGACATATGCCAAAGCAATTTCTTCACTGATACAGCTCCTAGGGCAGTTGAAACTAAAGAGAAAATGAACAAATGGGACTACATCAAAATAAAAAGCTTCTGCACAGCAAAAGAAACCATCAACAAAACAACAAGAAAACCCACTGCGTGGGAAAACATATTTGCCAACGTCATATCTGATAAGGGCCTAATCTCCAAAATTTATAGGGAACTCATACAACTTAACAAAAAGAAGATAAACAATCCAATCAAAAAATGGGCAAAGGATCTAAATAGACACCTTTCAAAAGAGGACATTCAGAAAGCCAAGAGACATATGAAAATCAAAACTGCTGCTCTCTCCTCCACTGGCTCTGATCTTCTTGGTCTAGTCTCTACTTCTGCCAGCAGTCTTACTACCTTTCATAGCTTTTTGGATCATAGGGGTGCTGCAGGTCATGCAGTGGTGGGTCAAAAGCACAACTGGTTAGTTTGCTGATGAGGCCACTGCCAAGGGTGGATGTGTGTGCTCCCAGAACATTTCTCTCTGTAGCTCAGCACCCTCCTCTCCATTTTCCCCACCTCTCATGATCTCGCCCTTCTCACCAGTCTCCAGGTGCCTTCTGTTCTTCCTTTTTATAAGTCACCTCCTCAGGTGGACCACAGTTGGAAATATCAGGTGAATGTTCTCCAATTTAGTTGTACTTCCAGCCTGGACCTGGGATGAGGTGCCGGACAGGTCTGCTTAGTTGGCCACCATTGTCTCTTCTTCCAAAGGTTATTATTTTTTTAAAATATATTCTATTGATTTCTTACAGAGAGGAAGGGAGAGGGATAGAGAGTTAGAAACATCGATGAGAGAGAAACATTGATCAGCTGCCTCCTGCACACTCCCTACTGGGTATGTGTCTGCAACCCAGGTACATGCCCTTGACTGGAATTGAACCTGGGACCCTTGAGTCCACAGGCCGATGCTCTATCCATTGAGCCAAACCAGTTAGGGCCAAAGGTTATTATTGATAGGTTTTTGTTTGTTGGAATGTTTATTCTTTTTGCCCCTGTGTCTCCCTTTAGGATTTCTTGCATTGCTGGTTTGGTGGTAATAAACTCTTTTAGCCTTTTGTTTGTTTGTTTGTCTATGAAGCTCCTGATTTCACCTTCAATTCTGAATGATTACCTTGCTGGATAGAGTAGTCTTGGATTCAACCCCTTGCTTTTCATCACTGTGTATACTTTGTGCCACTCTCTTTTGGCCTGATGTGTTTCTGTTGAGAAATCAACTGATAGTCTAATGGGAGATCTCTCATAGATAACTTTCTCTCTCTTGCAGCCTTTAAGATTCTTCCTTTGTCTTTAATGTTTGCCATTTTAATTATGATGTGTCTTGGTGTAGGTCTTTTTTGGTTCATCTTGATTGGGACCCTCTGTGCTTCCTGGACTTGTGTGACTTTTTTGTGCCCCAAGTTAGGGAAGTATTCTGTCATTATTTCTTCAAACATGTTTTCTATTCCTTGCTCAGCTTCCTCTACTTCTAGCACCCCTATTCTGTAGCTATTGTTTCATTTCATGTTGTCCCAAAGCTCCCTTAAACTTTCCTTCTGTGTTTTATGTTTTTTTTTTCCCAATCGCTCTGATTTGGTGTTTTTTTTTTTTTCTACTTTGTTTTCTATTTCACTGATTTGGTCCTCAGCTTCTTCTAGTATACTGTTGAAAACTTCCAGGTGTTCTTTATTGCAACTATTCTTCATTTCCTCTTGACTCTTATCCATGTTGGTGTATTTCCCATTCAGCTCCTTTAATTCTCATTTAATTGCTTGTAATTCTCATTCAGATGTGTGTGGGGCTGTTTCTCTCTTTTCCATGTCCCGCATGGAAAAGGAAACAGTCCATTTGCTGAGTGGAGGAGCTGGGGATTAAGAAATTAAAGAAAGACCAAGATGCAGAAATAGATTTTAAGCTGGGGCCAGGTGGGCGCCATCCTCTCTGATGGAGAGGCGGCAAAAGCGGCCTGAGCCACACAGCAGGTTTATTTTAAAGGCCTAGATTTACATATCTAGTTCCGCCCCTGCCTGATTAATATGTCCAGCCTTATTGGGGAAGCATGTTCCCAGGGCGTGGCTGCCTATGCTCTGAGTTCAGCTGACAATAATTATAAGAAAATGCCTAGGTGCCTCCCAGGCGGCCCTCTACACAGATGTTTGAGCATCCTTATAACCATTACTTTGAATTCTTTATCTACAAATTACTTGCCTCCATTTCATTTAATTCTTTTTCTAGCCAATTTCTCCTTTTCTTTTCTTTGGGGATTGTATTTTTGCCTCCCCATTTTTCTGTCCCTTTGTATTTGTTTCCATGTCTTAGAGCAAACTACTATGCTACCCAGAAATTTTGGGGGTGGTCCTATGCGGTGTTTGTTTTGTGGGACCTATTGA
The DNA here is from genome assembly GCF_000412655.1 of Myotis brandtii. Classification (NCBI taxonomy): domain Eukaryota; kingdom Metazoa; phylum Chordata; class Mammalia; order Chiroptera; family Vespertilionidae; genus Myotis; species Myotis brandtii. Next base: position 1,124,063 of record NW_005365372.1, on the reverse strand, counting down.
TGCAGTCTCTCAGATCTCCTGAGCTGGGTGTCCTAGGAAAGCCCCCTACTTGAGTTATTTGGGTTCTCTTGATGTAGTTGGGTCTTGAATGTTATTGTTCCATTCATGGATGGAATCTCCTCACAGGTTGTCTGTCCATGTGGCTCACTCCTGACCTCACCCAGCAAGCTGTTGTGGATGTGCTTACTTAGTGTACCAGGCCATCCACCAATCCACCGATCCACTGCTTGTGTCTGTCTCCATAGGCTTTTGCCACAAGCAGGAGGGATCAATCTACCCTCTAAAGTAGGCTTGTTAGTCGCATAGGGCTCAGGGCTCATTCAGAAAAGTTCCTCTGGCTCCCCAGGCTTTGCCTCTGCCCATCTTTGCCTGTCAGCCAGCTGTCAATCTTAATCACTCAAAAGTCTGTTTCTGACAGGTCTTTATGAGGGAGATGTGCTTTTCTGCTTTCAGGAAATATGGTGGGTGTATTTTCCTGTCCCAATTGATCATTGATGTCCTATTCGTGGGAAGTATCTCCCCTCCATCTTGCTGCCAGTGAGGTTGGGGGTGGATGGATTTTGCTCTGATGTTGCTGAATTTGGTCCCTTGGTGTATCTATCCTGGGTCTCCTAGAAGCTGCTCTATTGAATGTGAATGTGAGGCACTGTTCCTTTCTGGTTCTGGGCAACCTAATTGAAGTCTGAAAGGTTGATGACTCTGTTAGCCCAGTAGTTAGGGAATCCTTAGCCCAGAAATTGGGTCTGCTTTGAGTCTCACATCTTTAATGTCTCTTTTCTGGGTTGTATTCCCTTCCCCCATGGATCTGGTCCTACAGGTGTCAGCTGAAGACACTTGAGTTCTGTGGGGGTATGCACACAGTCCTTCTGGTGTGCAACTCCCTGTGAGATACCACAGCCCACTGGTGTGTGACTCACTGTGTGGTCCCAGAGACACGGTGGGGTCGCTTAGAAATTCCCTTGGGTGTGTGACTCACCTCAAGGTCCCCACTCATGTGGCGAGGGTTGCCTGTGAGGTCCCACTGGCATGTGACTCACTGTGGGGGGTCCCAGAGTCTGCAGCAGGTGTGGCATGCAACTCAAGGTGGGCTGGCTTGTGACTCACTGCTCATGCTCAGGGTGGTATCCAAGGTTAGTCTGGGTGGTGGTGAGGCTGCTCTCCTAGCCTCTGCTGTTTCCCCATTCAAAATGGTGTGGTTTCTGTGCCAGAGCCGTGCCTGCCAGGGGAGTGCCTGTGGGTGTTGCAGGTGCTCTTTGTCCAGGACAGACTGATCTGCCAGCCCCCGAGACTCCTGCATAATCTAACTGTCTAACACACACACACACACACACACACCATGTTCACATACACCCCTCTCACTCCCTTACTCACTCACACTCTCTCTCTCAGACTGCCTTGTTGACCACCTTGCCTCAACAGTTTTTAAAAGTAATGCTTATTTTTTATCAGCACCAATAATCCAATATAAATGTGAATATTATTTCTATTTTTACTTGCAATTTTTCACATCTATTGTTAATATAATTTTTGCTTCTTTATATATACACATTTTGTAGAAATTTTTAAAATGCAAAACATATGGGAAAAATAAAACTATTTATAATGTTATTAATATTTTTGTTCATTTCCTTTCTTTACACAATAAATATATTTGCTTTATATAGTAGATATCAAACTGCATGTACAGTTTTATGTTCCTTTTTTCATGCAAATGTTAAGGATAAAGTGAGTGTAAAAAAGACACGATTCCTGCCCTCATGGAGTTTTAATCTTGTGATTACTGAAACCATTATTAGACATGTACAGTATTTTTAAAGTCTAACATTTTATGTAAAATTATAGTGAACATCTTTATGCTGAAAGAATAACTTACTTAGGATACTTTCCTAGGAATGGAAAAACTGGGTCTGAGGATAGGAAGATTTTTCAAGACTCTTTACACATAATTGTTCCTTTATATGTTCGTGGTTCATTTGTTACTTACAAATGTAATGACTTCGCAGTATTTTCCTTCAAAAGGCAACACTATGTGATAGGTTAGTGAAGTTAGTTTGGCCAGTTGAAGGTTTCTGAGCTATTATATTGTGTAGCAATTCTTAAGTAGATACCAATTTAGTGTCTTGGATTATATTTTCCTTCCATTTTCTAAAATGAAATAGAGTCAGTATTACATAATATAAATTTTCAAAAATAAAGAAAAATTTAGTGGCAAAAAAGTTCTAAGAAGTTGAGAGTAAATAATGAATTGCTTCTCCTCCTGAGGCCAAAAGATGCTCACTATCTGTAATTTAGAATACATAAGGGACAATCATTTGTACACATCTTTACCTCCCACATGGGTTTAAATTTCATATAATGAAAAGTTCAGATTTTCAAATTTCCTACCAACTAGCATTTTATAACTTGTTCTAACATTACCCTGTACATAACAACAGTTGTTTTCAGGTTTGTGGAGAAAAAAAACATATTTTTCAGACTTGACAGTACTATTTATTATTTACTTATTTTTTTATTTTTATTGAATTTATTGGGATTACATTGGTTAATAAAATCATACAGGTTTCATTCAAGTTATTCTAAGGGAAAATCATCATGAACATATACATAGTTTTTAGGGAGAAAAGCCTGAATATGAAAAAATGTACAGAAATACAGTTGCTCTTTGTAGCGAAATGTTTATATTCTTCTATTTTCCTTTCAGCTTATATAGCTAGTTTACATACACATACACACATTTATATGCATGTTTTTTACTGAATTCATTTGAGTAACATTGGTTAATAAAATTATACAGGTCTCATGTATATGATTCTACAATACATCATCTGTATATTGTATTGTGTATTTACCACCTCAAGTCAAGTCCCTTTCCATCTGTGTGCACATATGCATGCTCCAAATCAGTGTTAAAATGGAATATCAAAAATGTATATGTTTATTAAACAATCAAATAGATTAAATGATTGAAAAACCAATTATCCCATTCAAGCTGTACAACACTGTGTATGAAAAGAGCTACAATTTTAAATTTCAGAAGCACCTATGCACTATAAAGTATAATTACTCTGTCCTTTCCCTTTAAAGTCCTGTTACTCACAATCTCTTTATGATGTCATCATTAAACATTACCAGTTGAAATTTACATTACTGTAGTCCTGGCAACATATAGGCAGAGAAAATGACTCTTCTAAGATTGTAAGTACTCTTTTTAATACTTTTTTAGTGTTTTTAATTAGTGACATGCTCAATTTAGCTACATGTTTATGTTTAATATAAATAATGTTTTTCATCATAATTTTATTTATAGATTAAAATGTTTATTTTAAACAGAGAAATGAAATTCCCATCAATATCTTGAGTGTTTTTCTTTGAGATTTGGCTAGTCCAGACTATTTCATAAAATAGCTGCCTTCCCTTGACCATTTTATATGTGTGTATGTGTGTGTGTGTGTGTGTGTGTGTGTGTGTGTGTGTGTGTATTTGTAACCACATCTTATTTTAGAAAGAAGTAATCAATGTGTGTAAAAGCACTTTCAAAGGTAAAACAGGATAAAACAGTAGGAATTTATTATACTTTGATACACTTAACTGTGTGTAAGGAAAATGAGAGCCTTCCATGTCCTGATTAAATGGAAAATTTAGTATTATTTCCAATGAAGGAAAGGACAGTGAGTTGACTTTTTAAAAGGAGTAATTAAGTAGATAATAAAATGTTATTTGTAGGAAATTAAACAACAGTATTTCTGCAGTTTTTAGTGGCTGTATCTTTCAATGTTGGTCATTATTTTAAAAAATAATGTCCTCTAAAAATTGTGATAAAAGTAACACAAAAAAGTAAGATAATATAGGGTACATTGACTTGGAGCTATTAATCAATATCCATGTGCATTAAGATGAATGATACAATTAAGGTGAGATTATTAATATTCAACCATTTTGACTAATAAAAATGGAAATGTCTTAGGGTACAATCTAATACAGAAAGCTTGTAAATAAAACTCAATAATAAAGATACAATTAAGGTGGTATAAAAATAGAGTATACAAACAAGTAATTTATAGAAAAAGATATGTGAATGACCAGTAAACACATACAATGGTATACAACTTCAATAATGAAAATAACATGGGCAATATTTGACTCCAAAATTTACATTCCAAATATTGCCAAGGGTTTTCCTTTTTAATTGATATGTCCTGTAATGTTTGGATCTTTTCTATGTGTATGTATCACTTTTAGAATGAGAAAATTCAGTAAGTTTGAAAGAAAAAAATAATGGGAAAATGAGGACATCCGTATTAGTGTCAACAATAAAAATAAAGTTAAAAAATAATGATTTGATCTACAAATTAAAATTGAGTTCCTTAATGGTTTTGTAAAATATTTTCAGTTTGATGCTGTCCAAATCTGGTCCTCCTGATTACATCATAAAGGCCTCAAGATTATGTTAACCCACTGGCATTACCTCTTTGAAACACACTGCCATCATCAAAATCCTTTGCCTCCTATCTGAATGATGATACCTTCACTTTCTTGTTCTATCTGAAATTTGGCTCTCTCTCACATACCCTGTTTTCCAGAGGCCCTGTCTAGTGGGGAATGTTTTCCTTCTGACATTCCCTCTTACCTCTGGACCCAGAGGTGAACTAGGTATCTTCTTGGCTACTCAATGACATTTCTAAGTCATTCTCCTCTATTCCTTAAAATTAGCCAGTTATGAATATCATGTCAACAGATTATATCACCTGCTACCTTTTCTTGTTATATTCATTTACTGACTCACAGGTCACTTCCTTTAATTTTGCCATGATTTTCTGTCTGACCCACTCCCATCCCCTCTAATAGTATTACCTAAGTCCTGGTTATTTTACTCTATATGTAATCATTCTCATACACTAAAATCTCAATTCTTTGACTATATTCTCCAATGACCTTGTATTCCATCTTAGTTCAGTGACTCATTCCCATATATAACACTCAAAAATCTCAGTTTTAAATATTTTACTCTCCAGTACTGCCTCAGATACCTCTAATACTCTTACTCCAACAATTTTTCCATCCCTCTAAAATCAACCATTGATTTTAGCATCTTTGAACTATTGCTTACCAATCCCCTCCCAATGGTCTTACTTACGTCCTTACCAATTTTACATCCTTACCTATTTTAAATTCTTACAGACATAGGATAAATCAGCACAAATTCTTTTCTGTATACATACTCAATTCACTTTCCCCTCTCTCTTTTGACACACCTGCTGGCAAAACTTTTATTTTAGTTAAATCAAACTCTCCTATTGATTCACAGTAGTACCATTGCTAGCTGAATGTGGCTGAGGAAAAATTCTGTGATATTCTGGTTTCAATTTAAAAGTATTATGACAAACTGCAAATGAGCCATTAATGTTACCTAGCAATGGCACTAAACTTCTCCTTTCTGTTAAAGGAATTTTTACTCTTGAAGAATTCTTACTCCTGAACATTTCTTAAATGTTCCTTTCTCCTCACATCTACAATATCTTCTCTCCACCACACTTTGAGCTAATATAGAAAAACTAGAGGCCTGATGCATAAAGATTCATGCAAGAATAGGCCTTCTCTATCCCCAGCTTTTTTAAAAAAAATTTACTTTCAAGTAATATGTTTTTATTTTATTTTATTTTTAATTTATTGGAGTCAGGAAGATGGCAGCTGGCAGGACGGAGGTGAGGGAGAGGATGGGAATGAGTGAGAGGGTGAAGGGAGAGTGTGTGGATGCGTGTGGTGTGTGTGTGAGTGAGTGAGGGAGAGTTAAATCCGACAGGAGTACCAGGGGCTGGCAGACCAGGCTTTCCTGGACAGGTAGAGACCACCACCGCTGAGGGAACTCCCCGGACTGCAGGACTCCGGCACGGAGCCCACGCCATCTTGAAGGGGAGAGCGGCCTCTTCTAGGAACTCATCAACACCACCACCCAGACAGCCCTTGGACATTGCCCGCGACCCAGCAGCCACTCCAGCCAAAATCATGCAGCCACACCCACAGACTCACAGACCCTAGGATCTCCACCTCCAAAGGAGCACCGCTCCCTCAGCAGTAAGTGCAGCTTCCCCCACCCCAGTGGCAGACCTCTGGGCACCACATTCATGTATTTCCAGCAGGCAAGCCTCTGGAGCCCACCACTGCCGGAGCTGGTTTATCCTTGCTGCTTGACACAGTCGCTGCAGGGAAGAAACATCTGCACAGCATATGTTTCAAGGGACCTGGCCTATATGGCATAATGTTCTTAATATGTTTGCTCACCTTCTTGGCCCTATGTGTTTTAACCAAGGTCACCTCTCTGAGAAAGGTTGTTTCCCCAGGTAGGGATTTTTCCCTGAAGTTAGGGAGGGAATAAAACCCCTTAACTAAGTACCAGGAGGGTAGTTAATCACTTTAACTAAGAACAATCATGCTTAAGCTACATAATCTTTACTCCCTGGAATGGAGATAAGAAATGCCCTAACCTTTGCAATAGAAATTGACAGGATTAAAATCAACTGGTATAGAGAGAGACCAAGATGGCAGCATAGGTAAACACCGGAGACTGCTGCCGCAAACAACCACTTCAAAAATACAACTAAAAGATGGAACGGATATCACCAAGAACCACAGGAAGGCTGGCTGAGTAGAGACTCTTCAACTAGAAGGAAAGACAACAGCATACCTAGGCTCAGAGGAGGCGCAGTGTGGAAAATTTAAAGGTGCGGAGGTGCGCGCGCAAAGCGGGCTGGTGGCTGAG
>NW_005365372.1:1113052-1115792 GCF_000412655.1 Myotis brandtii | reverse complement strand
TAAAATCAACTGGTATAAATACAGATGTAACAAGACAATAAAAGACAGATGGCGGCTGGAGATCCTGGCTAGGCTGCTGATCACCTGACGCCTCCGTGTCATTCCTTCTTCGCCGACTCCGTCCACACCTTGGACCCCTGGACCAGAACCTGGCTGGAGATCCTGGCTAGGCTGCTGATCACCTGACGCCTCCGTGTCATTCCTTCTTCGCCGACTCCGTCCACACCTTGGGAAACCCCTGGACCTGCTGGGGCTGGCCCCCAACACACCACCCCACAAGCAGCCCCTGGGAGCCACTGCAAGTGCCCGCTGAGTGCAATATTGTGCAAACGGGGGTGCACAGCCCCACAGTAAAAATTCTGAATTCACTCTCCTGAATAACTGCCCACAGACACTGTCCCACACCTTCAGTACCAGGGCTCCTCAGGGTACGTCAGAGCTCCACACTGCAAACGCACTGCCAGAGTCACACGTTTCCAGTTGCTGGGTGTCCAGAGCCCACCACCCCACAGGCAGCCCCTGGGAGCCACTGCGAGCCCCCCACTCAGTGCAATATTGTACAGACAGTGGCGCACTACCACACAGTAGAAATTCTGAATTCACTCTCTTGAATAACTGCCAATAGACACTGTTGCACAACTTCAGTGCCAGGGCCCCTCAGAGTACCTCGGAGCTCCGTACTGCAAATGCACCATGGGTACCCCTGTGAGCTGCCACTGGTAGTGTGTGTAGCCATCCATAGGCACGGAAGCAAAAACTGAGTCTCCCCACTCCACAGCTGCAGAACTCTGGATGCTACAGTCATGCTTTTCCAGTGCTCAGGCCTCCTGAGCCCACCACTCCACAGGCGTGCTCTTATCCTAACAAGGGTGCACTGTCACAGCAGTAGAAATTCTGAATACCCTCGTCCTGGATACCTGCCCACAGATGCCTCAATCGCTTGGCTTCAAACAGGGCCCTTCAGAGTGCCCAGGGTGCCACACTGGCAAGCACACCATGGTTGCCCCTGTGCGCTGCCACTGGGTGCGTGTATATCCAACCACGGACCCATCAGCAAAAACTGAGTCTTCCCACCCTACAGCTACAGAACTCTGGACACCACAGTCGTGTCTTTCCAGTGTGCAGGCCTCCAGAGCCCCACCACCTCGACAGGCAGCTCCTGGGTACCTCCGTGAACCCCTACTGTGCATGTGCGATTTCAGCCAAAGACGCAAGGCAGCAAAAATTGGGACATCCCCCTCCCCGGCTGCTAACATCTGGAAACCGTAGTTGCACCTTTCCAGCTCACAGGCCTACATCAAGAAAACACAAATAGCTCAAGTAGGGAGCTATGCTAGATTACCAAGCCCAGGTGACCCAAGAGATCACACCAGCAGCACCATTCTTCAAAATAACCAGGGTAGCAAAACAGTCAGATCTAGAACACAGAAACAATTAAAACGTTAGAGCAAAACATGGGGAGACAAAAAAGCAACCCCCAAAGGAAAGAAACAGATAAATCAACAGAGAGGGAGTTAAATGAAACTGAGGCAAGTAACTTCTCAGAGAAAGAATTCAGAGTAATGGTTATAAGAATGCTCAAACGACTGGATGACAAATGCACACAGCTCAATGAGAATTATAAGGAGCTGAATGAGAATGTCACCAACATGAAAAGGAACCAAGAGGAAATGAAGAACAACATAGCTGCAATAAAGAACACAATGGAAGGCTTAAACAGTAGACTAGAAGAGGCTGAGGACCATATCAGCGAGCTAGAAGACAAGGTAGGAAAAACACGCAAACACAGCAGCAACTGGAAAGAAAATTTAAAAAGAAAGAGGAGAGGCTAAGGGAGCTTTGGGACAACACAAAGTGAAACAACATCCGCATAATAGGGGTATGAGAAGGAGAGGAAGAGAAGCAAGGAATAGAAAACCTGTTCAGAGAAATAATGACAGAAAAATTCCCCGATACTGGCAAGCAAAAACTACGCAAATCCAAGAAGCACACAGAGTCCCAAAAAAGAGGAACCCAAAAGACCAACACCAAGACACATCATAATTAAATTGGCAAACATCAACAACAAAGTATGAATCTTAAAAGCTGCAGAGAGAGACAGAAAGTTACATAAAAAGGATCTCCCATTAGAATATTGACAGATTTCTCAACAACACACACCAGGCTAGAAAGGATGGGATGAAATATACAAAGTGATGCAAAGCAAGGGACTGAATCCCAGAATTTTATATCCAGCAAGGCTATCATTCAAAATTGAAGGCAGAATCAGGAGCTTCACAGACAAAAAAGGTCTAAGAGAGTTTATTACCACCAAGCCAACAATGCAAGAAATGCTAAAGGGACTGCTATAAAAAGAAGAAACAGAAAGGCAAGAAGAAACACAAATATTAAGAATAAAAATGATGACAAACAAGTAGGTATCTATAATAACATTAAACATAAATGGATTAAATGCCCCAACCAAAAGACATAGGGTAGCTGAATGGAAAAGAAAACATGATCCATATATCTGCTGTCTACAAGAGGCCCACCTGACAACAAAGGATTCACACAGACTGATAGTGAAGGGAAGGAAAAAAATTTTTCAGGAAAATGCAAGTGAGAAAAAAGCTGGGGTTGCAATACTTATATCTGACAAAATAGACCTTAAAGTAAAGGCCATAACAAGAGATAAGGAAGGCCATTACATAATACTAAAGGGAGCAATCCAACAAGAAGATATAACTCTGGTAAACATATA
>NW_005365372.1:1110853-1112819 GCF_000412655.1 Myotis brandtii | reverse complement strand
GGGACATTTTCAAAGATAGACCACATATTAGGACACAGGCAAAGTCTTTTCAAATTCAAGAGGATAAAAATCATAACAAGCACCTTCTCAGATCACAATGGCATTAAACTGGAAATCAACTACAATAAAAACAATGAAAAAAATCAAACAATTGGAGGCTAAATAGCATGCTATTAAACAATGATTGGGTTACCAAAGAGATCAAAGAAGAAATAAAAAGCAGCCTGAAAACAAATGACAATGAAAACAAAACAATACAAAATCTATGGGACACAATGAAAGCAGTCCTGGGAGGGAAGTTCATAGCTCTACAAGCCTACCTCAAAAAAAAAGGAAAAATGATAATAAATTACCTAACCCTGCAACTTAAAGAATTAAAAAGACAGCAAAATGAAATCCCACAGTATCCAGAAGGAAGGAGATAATAAAGATCAGAGCAGAAATAAATGACATAGAGACAAAAAAAATACAAAAGATCAATGAAACCAAGAGTTGGTTCTTTGAAAGGATAAACAAGATTGATGAACCTATCACCAGGCTCACCAAAAAACAAAGAGAGAAGACCCAAATCAACAAAATCAGAATTAAAAGAGGTGAAGTAACAATTGATCCCACTGACATACAAAGGATTGTAAAAAAATACTACGAACACCTCTACTCCAACAAATTGGACAACTTCGACGAAATGGACACATTCCTAGAAAAATACAAGCTGCAAAAACTCAACCAGAAAGAATGAAAAAACCTGAATAGGCCGATAACTGCTGATGAAATTGGAACAGTAAAAATGCTTCCAGCAAACAAAAGCCCTGGACCAGATGGCTTCGCAGGGGAGTTTTACCGAACATTCAAAGAACTAAAGCCAATCCTTCTTAGACTATTACAAAAAATTCAAGAGGAAGGCACACTTCCAAGCTCTTTCTATGAAGCAAGCATTACCCTAATCCCAAAACCATATAAAGACACAACAAAGAAAGAGAATTGCAGGCCAATATCCCTGATGAACATAGATGCTAAAATCCTCAACAAAATTCTAGCTAACCGGATCCAGCATTACATTAGAAAGATCATACACCATGACCAAGTGGGATTTATTCCAGAAATGCAAGGCTGGTACAATATCTGCAAATCAATAAACGTGATACATCACATAAACAAGTTGAGGGACAAAAATCACATAATCATATCGATTGATTCAGAAAAGGCATTTGACAAAGTCCAACACCCTTTTCTGATAAAAACACTCAGCAAAGTGGGAATAGAGGGATCATACCTCAACATAATGAAAGCCTTATATGAAAAACGTTCAGCCAACATCATACTCAATGGGCAAAAAATAAAAGCATTTTCCTTAAGAATAGGAACAAGACAGGGATGTCTGCTTTCACCACACCTATTCAACATAGTACTGGAAGTGCTAGCCGATGCAATCAGAGAAGAAGAAATAAAAGGTATCAAAATTGGAAAAGAACAAGAAAAATTGTCCTTATTCATAGATGACATGATACTATACATGGAAAACAATAAAGGCTCCATCAAAAATTATTAGGAATAATAAATGAATTTGGCAACGTAGCAAGAAACAAAATTAATGCCAAGAAATTGATGGCCTTTTCATACACCAACAGTGAACTTACAGAAAGAGAGATTGAAAAAAATAAACCCATTTACAATTGCACAAAAAAATTTAAGATACCTAGGAATAAACTTAACTAAGGAGGTAAAAGACTTCCACTCAGAAAACCACACGATATTGAAAAAAGAGATAAAGGAAGTCATAATCAGATGGAAGAACACACCATGTTCATGGATTGGTAGAATTAACGTCATTAAGCCGAAACCGGTTTGGCTCAGTGGATAGAGCATCGGCCTGGGAACTGAAAGGTCCCAGGTTCGATTCCGGTCAAGGGCATGTACCTGGGTTGCGGGCACATCCCCAGTAGGAGATGTGCAGGAGGCAGCTGAT
>NW_005365372.1:1106535-1109729 GCF_000412655.1 Myotis brandtii | reverse complement strand
AGAAACACCATTCAGAAAGGATATATGCACCCCTATGTTCATAGCAGCACAATTCACCATAGCTAAGATTTGGAAACAGCCTAAGTGCCCATCAGCAGATCAGCAGATTAAAAATCTGTGGTATATCTACACAATGGAATACTATGCTTCTATAAAAAAGAAGGAATTCTTACCATTTGCCACAGCATGTATAGAACTGTAGAGCATTATGCTAAGTGAAATAAGCCAGTCAATGAAAGAAAAATACCATATGATCTCACTCATATATCCTATTTAATAAAAGACAAAAAGGGTAACCGTACCCTTTGTTGTTAACTGTAACTCTGCTATGCTTCTCATTGGCTAATCATCGAGATATGCAAATTAATTGCAAACAAAGATGGCGGCCAGCAGCCCCACAGCTGAAGCGAGCAGGAGGCTTGCTTGCTCCAGTGATAGAGGAAGCCAAGGTTTCCCGCCCTGCTCCAAGCTCCGAAAGCAACAGCTCCAAAAGCAACAGTGTTTCAAATATAGAAGCTAAAGAAACTGCAGATACCTGCTTTCAGCCAGCCACGGCCTCAGAGCTGGAGGGAGCAGGATGGCAACAAAGTTTCAATTATAGAAGGTAAATAAATCCCAGAATAAAAAAAGAAAAAGAAAAAAAGGAGAGGCTGGGAGCTTCAGTCACTGGTCAGCCTGAAAACGGCCCTCAGCCCCTCACCCAGACTGGCCAGGCACCCCAGTAGGGACCCCCACCCTGAAGGGGGTGTGACCAGCTGCATACAGTCATCAGCCCCTCACCCAGACTGGCCAGGCACCCCAGTGGGACCCCCCCACCCTGAATGGGGTGTGACCAGGTGCAAACAGCCATCAGCCCCTCACCCAGGCTGGCCAGGCACCCCAGTGATGACCCCCTACCCTGAAGGGGGTGTGACCAGCTGCATACAGTCATCAGCCCCTCACCCAGACTGGCCAGGCACCCCAGTGGGACCCCCCCACCCTGAATGGGGTGTGACCAGGTGCAAACAGCCATCAGCCCCTCACCCAGGCTGGCCAGGCACCCCAGTGATGACCCCCTACCCTGAAGGGGGTGTGACCAGCTGCATACAGTCATCAGCCCCTCACCCAGACTGGCCAGGCACCCCAGTGGGACCCCCCCACCCTGAATGGGGTGTGACCAGGTGCAAACAGCCATCAGCCCCTCACCCAGGCTGGCCAGGCACCCCAGTGATGACCCCCTACCCTGAAGGGGGTGTGACCAGCTGCATACAGTCAGCGGTGGTGGTGGGAGCCTCTCCTGCCTCCTCAGCAGTGCTAAAGATGTCTGACTGCAGCTTAGGTCTGCTCCCCGCTGGCAAGTGGACATCCCCCGAGGGCTGCCGGGCTGCCAGAGGGATGTCTGATTGCCATCTTAGGCCCGATCCCCCAGGGATCGGGCCTAAGCCAGCAAGTGGTCATCCCCCAAGGGGTCCAGGACTGTGAGAGGGCACAGGCCGGGCTGAGGGACCCTCCCCCCAGAGTGCACAAATTTTTGTGCACCGGGCCTCTAGTGGATAATAAAGACCATTATAAACCGGTGAACAAAAATAGATACAGAGGCAGAGCATCATCTAACAGACTGTCAAACTACAGCAGGAAGGCCAGGGAAGTTTGGAAGGGGGGGTGATAGGAGAGCAACCAAAGAACTTTTATGCATGCATATAAGCATAACCAATGGACACAAGACAATGGGGGGTAGGGGAGGCCTGGGTAAGGTCAAGGGGAAAAAAAGGAGACATATGTACTTCTCTTTGTAATACTTTAAGCAATAAAACAAAATTTAAAAAATTTTATTGTTGAAAGTATTACATATGTCCCCTCTCCCACCAATTGTCCTCTCCCAGCCAGCCCCTGCTCTCCAACCCCTCTTCACTGCCCACCCTCATGGTCTGTGTCCATTAATTATTCTTATCCCATATAATAAATAATATGCAAATTGACCCTCACTCCCTTGTGTCACAAGATGTCCGCCCCATGTCATCACAAGATGGCCACCCCATGTCAACACAAGATGGCCACCACATGGTGGCCACCCTTTACATCATCACAAATGGCCACCCCATGTCATCACAAGATGGCCGCCCCCATGTCATCACAATATGGCCACACCCATGTCATCACATGATGACAGCCACAATATTGCCATCCCCACATCATCACAAGATGGCCACCCCCACATTGTCACAAGATGGCCAGCAGAAGAGGGAAGTTGTGGGTGACTGGGCTGGTGGGGAAGGGCAGTTGGGGCAGCCAGGACTGCAAAGGAGGGCTGTTGGGGGGGGGTCTAGGCCTGCAGGGGAGGGCTCTTGAGGGGAACCAGTCCTGCAGGGCAGGGCAGGGCAGTTGGGGGCAACCATGACTACAAGGGAGGGCAGTTGGGGCAATTGGGCCGGCAAAGGAGGGAAGTTGGGGGCAATCGGGACATCAGGGGAGGTCAGTTGGAGGCAAACAGGACAGCAGGGGATGGCAGTTGGGGGTGAAAGGTTTGGCAGAGGAGGACAGTTGGGGGCAATTGAGCTGGCAAAGGAGCAGTTAGGCATCAATCACTTTGGCAATGGAGCCGTTAGGGGGTGATCAGGCTGCCAGGCAAATGTGGTTAGGGGCAATCAGGTAGGTGAGTGGTTAGGAGCCAGAGGTCCCAGATTGTGAGAGAGATGTCTGATGCCAGGATGCTGGCTCCTAACCACTCATTTGCCTGCCTGCCTGGTTGCCCCTCACTGCCACCCCTACCAGCCTAATCACCCCTAACCACCTCTGCCTGCTGGCCTGATCACACCTCACTGCCTCCCCCGCCTGCCTGGTCACTCCTAACTGCACCCTGCCGGCCTTGTCACTCCCAACTGCCCACCCACCCCGGTCTGGTCACGCCAAGCAACAACCCTCACCAGCCTAGTTGCGCCTCACTGCGCCCCTGCCAGCCTGGTCACCCCACTCAGCTTGCTGTTCAGTTATTTGGTTGTCCCTCACTGCCCCCCTGCTGGCCTGCTTGCCTCACACAGCCCACTGTTTGGTCATCTATCCGATTGTTTCAGTAGTGACAGCCCCTGGCTTTTTATATATTAGGACTAGAGGCCGGGTGCACAAAAATTTGTGCACTCGGGGGGAGGGGGGTCCCTCAGCCTGGCCTGTGCCCTCTCACAGTCTGGGACCCCTCAGGGGATGACCACCTGCTGGCT
>NW_005365372.1:1100975-1105706 GCF_000412655.1 Myotis brandtii | reverse complement strand
CTTCAGCTGCCTGGCTGCCGGCCGCCATCTTGGTTGGCAGTTAATTTGCATATTGCCCTGATTAGCCAATGGAAAGCGTGTCAGAGGTACAGTTAATTACCATGTTTGTCTATTATTCGATAGGACTAGAGGCCTGGTGCATGAAAATTCAGGCATGCAGCAAGCCCGACCTGCACCCTCTCACAGTCAGGGAGCCCTTAGGGGCGAGAGGCCACCTGGTGATCAGGGGAAGGCTACACGTCCATCATACCTCTGCTGCTGCCACTGCCAGCAGCTCAAGCTTTGGCTGGCACTGGTTACCTGAGCCTTGGGCAGCTCTGGGTGGCTGGGCAGCCATGATCCGAGGCTTGCCTGTGCCTCAGGATGACCCTGGGTAGCTGGGTGGCTGAGGGGACTGGGTGACTCAGGAGTCAGGTATTCTGAGTGGCCAGGCCCTCCTGGGGGCAGGCCCAGCCTTGCCGCATGCCTGCCACCCCAGCAGAGCTGAGGGAACTGGGCACTGCAATCTTGTGACTATGGGCGCTGCCATCTTCGAGAGCATGGCGGTCAATTAGCATATTCCCTCCTTATTGGCTGTGGGCATTGCCATCTTTGCAGCCTGGTGCTCAGTCATTTGGTTGTCCTTCACTAACCCCCCTGCCAGTCTGGTTGCTCCATGCAGCCCGTTGCTCAGTTGTTTGGTTAGCCCTCACTAACCCCCCTGCCAGCCTGGTCACCCCACGCATCCTGCTATTCAGACATTTGGTTGTCCTTCACTAACCCCCATGTGGGCCTGGTTGACCCATGCAGCCTGTTCATTAGTCCATTCGGTTGTTTCGGTTGCGATGGTCGCTTAAGCTTTTATATATATAGACTAGAGGCCTGGTGCACAAAGTCCGTGCACTGAGGGGGGTTGTCCCTCAGCCCAACCTGCACCCTCTCCCATCTGGGTCCACTTGGGGGATGTCTGACGAGTCAGACATTCCTCTCACAATCTGGTACTGTTGGCTCCTAACCACCCGTCTGACTGCCTGCCTGATTGCCCATAACTGCTTATGACTTCCCCTACCGACATAATCTTGCCCCTAACTGCCCTCCCCTGCCAGCCTGATCTTGCCCCCAACTTCCCTCCCCTGCAGACCTGGTTGCCCCCAACTGCCTGCCCCTGCCAGCCAGATCACCCACAACTGCCCTCCCTGCTGGCTTGTTAGCCTCCAACTGCCCTCCCCTGCTGGCCATCTTGTGATGGCCATTTTGTGGCAGTCATTTTGTGACAGCATGAGGGAGGCCATCTTGTGATGATGTGGGGGCGGCCATCTTGTGATGATGCAATGGTGCGAGGGCCACCTAGGCTTTTATTAGTATAGATTACATTGCACAAATGAGTGAGTTCATGTGATATTTATCTTTCTCTGTCTGGCTTATTTCTCTCAGCATAAAGCTCTCTAGGTCCATCCATGCTGTTGCAAATGTTAAGAATTCCTTCTTTATTACAGCAGCATAGTATTCTATTGTGTAGATGCACCACAGATTTTTAATCCATTCAACTGCTGATGGGCACTTAGGTTCTTTCTGAATCTTAGCTATTATAAATGTAGGTGCTATAAACATAGGGGTGCATAAGTTCTTAATTATTGGTGTTTCTGATTTCATGGGATATATTCTTAGAAGTGGGATTACTGGGACAAATGGCAGTTCTATTTTTTTTTTTTTTTTGGGGAACTTCCATACTGTTTTCCACAGTGGATGCATCAGTCTGCATTCCCACCAGCAGTTCATGAAGGGTCCCTTTTCTCCACATCCTCACCAGCACTTGTCCTTTGTTGATTTGTTGATGATAGCCATTCTGACAGGTGTGAGAAGTTATTTCACTGTTCTTTTGATTTGTATCTTTCACATGATTAGTCACTTTGAGCATTTTGTCATATACTTCTTGGTTTTCTGTATGTTTGCTTTTGAGAAGTGTCTTTTAGGTCCTTTGCCCACTTTTTCATTGGAATGTTTGTCTTCTTTTTGTTAAGTTTATGAGTTCTCTATAAATTTTGGAGAATAAACTTTTATCAGATGTCATATTGGCAAATACATTCTCCCTTACAGTGGGCTCTCTTGTTATTTTGTTCCTGGTTTCCTTTGCTGTGAAGAAGCTCTTTATTTTGATGTACTCCCATTTGTTTATTTTCTCCATATTTTCCATTGTCTTATGAGATATAACTGATATTTTACAGCATATGGATTCTTCTAAGATTTGTATGGATTCCTGTCACATGTTTAAGTCCTTTATTCATTTTGAGTTTATTTTTGTGTATGGTGTAAATTGGTGTTCAAGTTACATTGTTTTGCATGTATCTGTCCAATTTTCCCAACATCATTTATTATTATTTTTTAGTTCTTTATTGTTGAAAATATTACATATGTCCCCTCTGCTTATCATTGTCTTCTCCCAGCTTCCCCCCACCCTGGCCTTCACCGCACCCCCAACATTGTCTGTGTCCATTGGTTATGCTTATATGCATACCTGTTCTTTAATTAATCTCTTCTATAACCACTCCACCCCACCCTGGTCCACCTATCCCCTGCCTTCCATCTGAGGTTTGACTGTATGTTTGATGCTTCTGTGTCTCTAGATCTATTTTTGTTCATCATTTTATATTGTTCACTTGAGGCCCGGTGCACAAAAATTCGTGCATCCAGGGGTCCCTCAGCCCAGCCTGTGCCCTCTTGCAGTCTGGAACCACTCAGGGGATGACCACTTGCTAGCTTAGGCCCGCTCCCTGGGGTATTGGGCCTAAGCTGGCAGTCAGACATCCCTCTGGCAGCCCAGGAGCCCTCAGGGGATGTCCACTTACCAGCGGGGAGCAGGCCTAAGGTGCAGTCGGACATCCTTAGCACTACCGAGGAGGTGGGAGAGGCTCCCACCACCACCGCTCTACTGGCAGCCATCAGCCTGGTTTGTGGCTGAGCAGAGCTCCTCCTGTGGGAGAGCACTGACCACCAGGGGGCAGCTCCTACATTGAGCATCTACCCCCTGATGGTCAGTGTGTGTCATAGTGACCAGTCATTCCTAGTCATTCTGCTGTTAAGGTCAATTTGCATATTACCTTTTTATTATATAGGAGGGCCTGGCCAGCCTGGGTGAGGGGCTGATGGCTGTTTGCAGGCTGACCACAGCCCCTTCAGAGTAGGGGTCCCCCTGGGGTGCCTGTCCAGCCTGGGTGAGGGGCTGATGTTTGTTTACAGCCTAGCCACAGCCCCTTCAGTGTGGGGGTCCCCAATGGGGTGCCTGGCCAGTTTGGGTGAGGGGCTCAGGGCCATTTTCAGGCTGGCTAAGCCCCCCAGCAGAGACCCTCACCCCATGAGGGTGCCTGGCCAGCCTGGGTGAGGGGATGATGGCTGTTTGCAGGCTGGCCACAGCCCCCAGCCACCCAAGATCCCAGTGGAGGCTGGCTGGAGCAGGTATCTGGGATTTATTTATCTTCCATAATTGAAACTTTGTAGCCTTGCACGGAGTCCAGGGCCGGTCAGGGCAGGCGGGAAGCTTGGCTTCCTCCATCGTCGGGGCAACCAAGCCTCCTGCTTGCTCTAGGTCCGTGGCTGCTGGCCACCATCTTGGTTGGGTTAATTTTCATATAGTCACTCCGACTGTCTGGTGGGCATGGCTTAGGGCATAGTGAAGGTATGGTCAATTAGCATCTTTGTCTTTTATTAGTGTAGATTATAATCCACAAATGAGTGAGGTTACGTGATACTTATCTTTCTCAGACTGACCTATTTCATTTAGCCTAATGCTCTCCAGATCCATCCAAGTTGTTGTTAGTGGAAAGAGTTCTTTATTTTTTAAAGCCATGTAGTATTCTATTGTATAGATGTACCACAGAGTTTTTTGTTGTTGTTTTTGTTTTTGCTTTTTAAATCTTCACAAATGCTTGTAATGTTCTGTATTTTTGATAGTAACTATCCTGATGGGTGTGAGATGTTAAAGATGTCTTTTGAAGAACAGAAATTGAGGTTTAGTTTGCATATGGATGTCAGTTGTGTCCACATCAGATATTGAAAAGACCACTTTTCTCTATTTTATTGACTTTGAACCTTATTAAAAATCAATTGACTATATATGTGTAGGTCTATTCTAGACATATTCTCTCCTTAATTTTTTTAAATTTTGTTTTATTGCTTAAAGTATTTCAAAGAGTAGTACATATGTCTCCTTTTCCCCCTCCTTAACCTTCTGCTGGCCTCCCCTACCTCCTAGTGTCTTGTGTCTATTGGTTATGCTTATATCCATGCATACAAGTCCTTCAGTTGATCTCTTACTACCCCCCCAACCCTCCCAAGCCTTCCCGCTGTAGTTTAACAGTCTGTTTGATGCTACTCTGCCTCTGTATCTATTTTTGTTCATCAGTTTATAATAATCTTTATTAACCATACTAGTGGCTCGGTGCATAAAATTTGTGCATGGGGGAGGGGGTGTTCTTCAGTCCGGCCTGCACCCTCTCCAATCTAAGACCCCTCAAAGGATGTCCTACTGCCGGTTTACAGGGATCAGGCCTAAACCAGCAGTCGGACATTCCTCTCGCAATCTGAAACTGCTGGCACCTAACCGCTCACCTGCCTGCCTGCCTGCCTGATTGCCCCTAACCACTCTGCATGACGGCATGCTCACCCCCAACTGGCCCCATACTCCAGCCTGCTTTCCCCCAAATGACCCCCCCACCAGCCTGATTACCCCCAACAGCCCCCTGTGCCAGGGTGAGG
>NW_005365372.1:1099285-1100764 GCF_000412655.1 Myotis brandtii | reverse complement strand
CTCACTCCAAACTGACCCCCCCGCTGACCTTATCACCTCCATCTGACCACCACTGATGGCCTGCTTGCCCCCAATTGGCCCCCCTGCTTGTCTGGTTATCCCCACTGGCCCCATCCCACACCAGCCTGATCACCCACAACTGCCTCTAACAGCCTCTACCTCGGCCCCGCCACCATGGCTTTGCCCAGAAGAAAGTCCGGAAGGTCTCCTGGAAGGTCTCCCAGTCTAATCAGCATATTACCCTTTTATTATATGGATAGAGGCCTGGTGCACAGGTGGGGACCGGCTGGTTTTCTCTGAAGGGTGTCCGGGATCAGGGGCAGATGGGTATTTGCAGGCTGGCCATGCCCCCCCCAGTGGGGACTCTTACTCCATTGGGGGGTGGCCAGCCTGGGAAAGGGTCTGAGGGCTGTTTTCAGGCTGGCCACACCCACGTCAGGGTGGGGGGGTCCCACTAGGGTGCTTGGCCAGCCTGGGTGAGGGGCTGAGGGCTGTCTGCAGGCTGGCCATGGCCCCCAGCGACCCAAGCTCTCAGCCCCTCCTTTTTTTCTTTTTTTTCTTTTTCAGTGCCTCCTGAGTGGAGGGAAGCAGATATCTGGGATTTATTTATCTTCTATAATTGAAACTTTGTAGCCTTGAATAGAGGCCAGGTTCGAACAGGGCAGGCGGGAAGCTTGGCTTCCTGAAATGTTGGGGGCAACGAAAGCCTCCTGCTCACTCAAGGTCCATGGCGGCTGCCATCTTGGTTGGGTTAATTTGCATAATCTCTCCTGATTGACTTGTGAGCGTGGCTTTTGGACATAGCGAAGTGATGACCAATTTGCATGTTTATCTTTTATTAGATAGGATATGAGTGAGACATGTGGTATTTTTCTTTCATTTACTGGCTTATTTCACTTAACATAATGCTCTCCAGTTCCATACATGCTGTGGAAAATGGTAAGAATTCTTTCTTTTTTCCAGCAGGGTAGTATTCCATTGTGTAGATGTACCACAATTTTCTAATCCACTCATCTACTGATGGGCACTTAGGCTGTTTCCAAAACTTAACTATGGTAAATTGTGCTGCTATGAACATAGGGATGCATATATCCTTTCTGATTGGTGTTTTTGGTTTCTTGGGATATATTCCTAGAAATGGGATCACTGGGTCAAATGGGAATTCCATTTTTAACTTTTTGAGGAAACTCCATACTGTCTTCCATAGTGGCTGCACCAGTCTGCATTCCCACCAGCAGTGCAAGAGGGTTCCTTTTTCTCCACATCCTCTCCAGCACTTGTCCTTTGTTGATGATAGCCATTCTGACAGGTGTGAGATAGTACCTCATTGTTGTTTTGATTGGTATCTCTCAGATGATAAATGACTTTGAGCACCCTATCTAATAAAAGAGAAACATGGTAATTAGCCATACCTCCGCTACCCTTCCCATTGGCTAATCAGGGTGATATGCAAATTAACTGCCAGCCAAGATGGCGGCC
>NW_005365372.1:1083754-1098320 GCF_000412655.1 Myotis brandtii | reverse complement strand
CTGATTGGCCCTGCTCTGTGCGTGACAGGGGGTAGAGCCATAACTTCCCCATCGGCCCTGCCCTGAGTGTGACAGTGGCAGAGGCCCAACCCCCTGATCGGCCCTGCTATGTGGGTGATAGAGGGCGGTGCCCCAACTTTCTGATTGGCCCTGCTCTGTGCGTGACAGGGGGTGGCGCCGCAACCTCCCTATTGACCCTGCCTTGAGTGTGACAGGGGGTGGTGCCCCAACCCCCCAATTGGCCCTACCCTGAGCGTGACTGAGGGTGGCATCGCAACCTCCCGATCCACCCTGCTCTGTGCATGACAGGGGGCGGCGCCCCAACTCCCCAATCAGCCCTGCTCTGAGCCAGACCAGGGGCTGCACCTAAGGATTGGGCCTGCCCTTTGCCACCCGTGAGCAGGCCTAAGCCAGCAGGTCATTATCTCCCAAGGGGTCCCAGACTGCGAGAGGGCACAGGCCGGGCTGAGGGACCCCCTCTCCCCGCCCCCGAGTGCACAAATTTTTGTGCACCGGACCTCTAGTGTTTTTATGTCTCTTAGCTTTCTAAATGTCCTCTTTTGAAACGTGTCTATTTAGGTCCTTTGCCTATTTTTTGTTTGTTTATCTTCCTTTTGTTAAGTTGTATGAATTTACTATAAATGTTGGAGATTAAACCCTTATCAGTGATTACCACAGTGTTTTAATCCACTCATTTGCTGAAGGGCATTTATGCTGTTTCAAAATCTTAGCAATTGGTATTGCTATAGACATTGTGGTGCATATATTCTTTCTGATTGGTGCTTCTGATATTTTGGGATATATTCATAGAAGTGGTATTACTGGGTCAAATGGAAGTTGCATTTTTCATTTTTTGAGGAAACGCCATACTGTTTTCCACAGAGTCTGAACCAGTTTACATTCCCACCAGTAGTGCATGGGTGTTTCTTTTTCTCCACATCTTCCACAGCACTTATTTTTGTTGATTTGTTGATGATATCCATTGTGACAGGTGTGAGATGGTACCTCATTGTCATTTTTACTTCATCTCTCTGATGATTAGTATCTTGGAGCATTTTCTCATATGTCCCTTGGTCTTCTGTATGCCCACTTTCAAAAAGTGTCTTTTTAGGCCCATTGCCCATTTTTCTTAGATTATCTTCCTTTTGTTAAGTTGAATGAGATCCCTATAAATTTTGGAGATTAAATTCTTATCAAATGTCACATTGGCATAAATGTTCTCCCATGCAGTGTGTTTTCTTGTTATTTTATTGATAGTTTCTTTTCCTGTGCAGAAGATTTTTCTTTTGATATATTCCCATTTGTTTATTTCCCCATTCATTTCCATTATCCTAGAACAGTGATGGTGAACCTATGACATGCGTGTCAGAGGTGACATGCAAACTCATTTTTTTGGTTGATTTTTCTTTGTTAAATGGCATTTAAATATATAAAATAAATATCAAAAATATAAATCTTTGTTTTACTATGGTTGCAAAGATCAAAAAATTTCTATATGTGACACGGCACCAGAGTTAAGTTAGGGTTTTTCAAAATGCTGACATGCTGAGCTCAAAAGGTTCTCCATCACTGTCCTAGAAGATGTGTCAGTAAACATATTGATACCAGCTGTTTGTTTTTTGTTTTTTTTTGTTTTTTGTTTTTTTTGCTGCCTACATATTCTTCTAAGATTTTTAGTGTTTTCCAGTATTATATTTAAATCTTTAATCCATTATCAGTTTATTTTTGTGTATGGTGTAAGTTGGAGGTCAAATTGCATTTTTTTTTTGCAAGTATGTGTCCAATTTTCCCAACACCATTTAATGAAGAGACTGTGTTGACTCCATTGTGTGCTCTTGCTTCCTTTGTTAAATATTAATTGAACATAATGATTTGGGTCAATTTCTGGGTTTTCTGTTTTGTTTCATTGGTCTATATTTCTGTTCTTTCGACAGTAGCAAGCTGTTTTGAGAAATTGGCTTTGTACTATAACTTGATGTCTGGTATTATGATCCCTCCAACTTTGTTCTTTTTTCTCAGGATTGTTGCAGTTCTGGGGCTTGTTTTGAGAAATTGGCTTTGTACTATAACTTGATGTCTGGTATTATGATCCCTCCAACTTTGTTCTTTTTTCTCAGGATTGTTGCAGCTATTCTGGGGCTTTTTTTATTCCATATATATTTTTGGAAAGTTTCTTATAGGTTTGTGAAGTATGCCGTTAATACTTCAATGAGGATTGCATTCTATCTATAGATTGCTTTGGGTAGTATGGACATTTTATTGATATTTATTCTACCAACCCATGAATAATGTATATTTTTCCACTTGGTTATATATTCCTCTATCTCTTTCTTCAACATCCTGTAGTTTTCTGAGTACAGGTCTTTTATAAGCTTAACTATAGGCCCGGTGCACAAAATTTGTGCACTCATGGGGGTCCCTCAGCCCGGCCTATGCCCTCTCACAGTCTGGGACCTCTCAGGGGGATAACCACATGCTGGCTTAGGCCTGCTCCCCTGGGGCTTGGGCCTAAGCTGGCAGTCAGACATCCCTCTGGAAGCCCGGGAGCCCTTGGGGATGTCCACTTGCCAGTGGGGAACAGGCCTAAGGTGCAGTTGGACATCCTTAGCTCTGCTGAGTAGGCGGGAGAGGCTCCAACCACCACCGCTATACTGGCAGCCATCAGCGTGGCTTGTGTCTGAGCAGAGCTCCCCCTGTAGGACCGCACATGCCCTGAAGGGTGTCCCAGATCAGGGTGGGTGTCCCACTGGGGTACCTGGCTAGCCTGGGTGAGGGGCTTAAGGCCGTTTTCAGGCTGGCCACCCCCCTTTCAGGGAGGGGGGTCCTGCTGGGGTGCCTGGCCAGCATGGTTGTGTGCCTGATGGCTGTTTGCAGGCTGGCCACAGCCCTTTCAGGGTGGAGGTCTCTGCTGGGGTGCCTGGCCAGCATGGGTGAAGGGCTGATGGCTGTTTTCAGGCTGGCCACAGCCCCTTCAGGGTAGCGGTCCCCACTGGGGTGCCTGGCCAACGTGGCTGAGGGGCTGAGGGATGTTTTCAGGCTGGCCACACCCCCTTCAGTGTGGGGGGTCCTTCCGGGTGCCTGGACAGCTTGCGTGAGGGGCTGATGGCTGTTTGCAGGCTGGTCAAGCTGCCCAGCAGGGACCCTCACCCCATGAGGGTGTGGTTATCCTGGGTTAGGGGATGATGGCTGTTTGCAGGCTGGCCACGGTCTCCAGCCACCCAATATCCCAGTGGAGCCTGGCTGGAAGCAGGTATCTGGGATTTATTTATCTTCTATAATTGAAACTTTGTTGCCTTGAGCAGACGCCACAGCTGGCCAGGGCAAGCGGGAAGCTTGGCTTTCTCCATTGCCGGGGCAACCAAGCCTCCTGCTAGCTCCAGCTAATGCCGGCCTCCATCTTGGTTGGGTTAATTTGCATATAGTCACTGTGATTGGCTGTTGGGCATGGCTTGGGACATAGCGGAGGTGCAGTCAATTTGCATGTTTCTCTTTTATTAGATTATATTAAGTTTATTCCTAGGTATCTTAATTTTTTTGGTGCAACAGTAAATCGAATTGTTTTCTTAGTTTCTCTTTCTGTGAATTCATTATTGGTGTATAAAAATGCCATAGATTTCTGGGTGTTAATATTTTTTCCTGCTACATTACCAAATTTATTTATTAAATAAAATCGTTTGATGGATTCTTTAAGGTTTTCTATATACAATATCATGTCATCAGTAAATAATGACAGTTTTACTTTTTCTTTCTTAATAAGGATGCCTTTTATTTCTTCTTCTTTTCTTATCACTGTGGCTAGCACTTCCAGTACTATGTGAAACAGGAGTGGTTGAAGGTGGATATCCCCATCTTTTCCTGTTCTTAGGGGAAATGATTTAGATATTTCCCATTTAGTATAATGTTGGCTGTAGGTTTTTCATATAAGGCTTTTAGTATTTTGAGGTATCATCTCTACATTCCCAATTTGCTGAGAGTTTTTGTCAAGAAAGGGTGTTGGATTTTGTCAAATGCTTTTTCTTAATCAATTGATATGACTATGTGATTATTGTATCTCAATTTGTGATGTATTACATTTATTGATTTGCGGATATTGTAACAGCCTTGTATCCCCAGAATAAATTCCAGTTGGTTATGGTATGTGACCTTTCTAATGTAATGCTGTATCCAATTTGCTAGAATTTTGTTGAGAATTTTAGCATCCATGTTCATCAGAGATATTGGCCTGTAATTCTCTTTATTGTAGTGTCTTTATCTGGTTTTGGAGTTAGGGTAATGCTGGCTTCATAGTAAGGGCTTGGAAATGTTGCTTCCTGTTGAATTTTTTGGAATAGTCTGAGGAGGGTAGGTTTTAGTATTTCTCTGAATGTTTGATAAAACTATCCTGTGAAAACATCCGGACCAATGCTTTTACTTGCTGGAAGTTTTTTTTTTTTTATTAATTCTTCAATTTCCTTCAGAGTTATTGGCCTATTCAGAATATTTTATTCTTCTTGATTGAGTTTTGGAAGATGGTATTTTTTCTTGGAATATTCCCATTTGTTCTAGTTTGTCCAGTTTGTTGGAATAGTACTTTTTTAACATTCTTTTTATTCCGGTGTGGTCAATGGTTACTTCACCTCTTTCATTTCTGATTTTGTGTTTTTGGGTCCTCTCTCTTTGCTTCTTGGTGAACCTGGACAGAGGTTCATTGGTCATGTTTATCTTTTCAAAGAACCAGCTCTTGGTTTTATTGATCTTTTGTATTTTTTTTGGCCTCTATGTCATTTATTTCTGCTTTGATATTTATTATTTCCCTCCTTCTGTTTACTCTGGGCTTTTCTTGTTGCTCTCTTTCTAAATCATTAAATTGTAGACATATATAATTTATTACCATGGTTTTTTGTTTGTTTTTTTGAGGTAGGCCTGTAGTGCTATGAATTTACCTCTCATGACTGCTTTCACTGTGTCCCATAGATTTTGGATTGTTGTGTTTTCATTGTCATTACTATCCAGCATGGTTTTTATTTCTTCTTTAATCTCTTTGGTAATCCAGTCATCTTTAATAGCATGCTATTTGGCCTCCAAGTGCTCAATTTTTTATTGTTTTTGTTGTAGTTGATTTCTAATATTATGCCATTATGACTGAGATGATGGTTGATATGATTTCAATCTTCTTGAAATCAAAGAGACTTTCTAATGTGTCTACCTCTGAAAATGTCCCAATATGTGTCCCAATATGTGGTCTATCTTTGAAAATATCCTGTGTGCACTTGAGAAGAATGTATATTCTATAGCTTTGGGGTGAAGTGTTCTGAAGATGTCAATTAGTTCCATCTGATCTAGTGAGTCACTTAGGATTGCTATTTCGTTGTTGACTTTTTTGTCAAAAGATTTATCCACCAATGTTAATGGGGTATTTAAGTCCCCTACAATGACTGTATTGTTGCTGATTGCTCCCTTGATATCTTCCAGAAGTTTCCTTATGTATTTTAGTGCTCCTATATTGGATTTATATATGTTTACTATTGTTATGTCCTCTTGTTTTAATGATCCCTTCAGTATTATGAATTGGCCTTACTTATCTCTTCTTATGGTCTTCACTTTGAGGTCTATTTTGTCAGATATAACTATTGCAACCTCAGTTTTTTTTAAATTTCCATATGCCTGAGAAATATTTTTCCATCCCTACACTTTCAGTCTGTGTGAGTCCCTTGTTCTGAGGTGGGTCTCTTGTAAATAACATATATATGGGTCATGTTTTCTTATTTATTCAGCCACACTGTCTTTTGATTGAGTATTTAGTTCATTTACATTTCGGGTTAATATTGATAGGTACTTGTTTGTAGTCATTTTTATTCTTCATACCTGTGTTCCTTCTTCCCTTTCTATTTCTTCTTTTTACAACAGTTCCTTTACCTTTTATTGCATTGCTGAACTGGTAGTGAAAAACTCCTTTAGCCTTCTTTTGTCGATGAAGCTCCTGATTTCACCTTCAATTTTGAATGATAGCCTTGCTGGATAGAGTATTCTTGGATTCAGTCCTTTGCTTTTCATCACTTTGTATACTTCATTCCATTCCCTTCTGGCCTGATGTGTTTCTTTTGAGAAATAATTTGATAATCTAATGAAGGATCCTTCGTAGGTAATTATCTGTCTCTCTCTTGCAGCCTTTAAGATTTTTCTCTTTTTCATTAATGTTTGCCATTGTAATGATGACATGTGTTCGTGTGGGTCATTTTCAGTTCATCTTGTTTGGGAGTCTCTGTGCTTGTGTGACCTTTTTCTTGCCCAAATCAGGAATGATTTCTGTCATTGTTTCTTCAAATAGGTGTTATAATTCTTGCTCCACTTCTTGTCCTTCTGGCACCTCTTTTATATGTATTTCATTTCATGTTGTCGGAAATCTCCCTTAGGCTCTCCTCCTGCTTTCTGAATTTTTTTTTTAAATTGCTGTTCAGATAGGGCATGTTTTATGCCCTATCTTCTCACTCACTAATTTGGTCTTCAGCTTCTTCTAGTCTACTGTTGAAATCTTCCATTGGGTGACCAAGTTTAAAAAATAAGAGAGGTGGGGACTATGACAGGCCCTGTCTAAAAGAGGCCCCCACAACTCAGTTCTGGACTTTTGTTATTGGTGTTGCCAGGTGTTCTGATTCTATGAGACTGGAAATCAGGGTTTTTATGTGAAGTTTTCTGTTATTTAAATAGCAAATTTTAAAAGTACAAATCAGAAAAAAAAAACCTGTTTACAGGCCACCAGTTTGCAACCTCAGTCTTAAGATATGACTTAGTTGTAAAAATGTAGGTATACGCACAACAAAGTACACCTAAGAAATGAAAATGTCTCTTAACCCTCCTTCCCCTTCCCCATTTTACTCCTTTCTCGTGTAAAATTTGAAAAAGTTGCAGGGCGATGGGGTGAGAATGGAATCACCTTATCCTAGTATTTCTCAGGTTTTGGCATCTTTGGTGGTTGGTCACCATTGGTTTGCCAGGCTAGGTATATCTTAATGTTACATAATGATTAATTGAATACAAGTCATTTAAGAACTTTTCACTGTAATTTAGTAGGGATTCTCACTCAATACTAACTCTTAAGTCTTTGGTTTTATAAATCTGCCATGCCTAGTTTTTTATTTGGAACTTTAAAAGAGCAGTTTTAAATTTTTGATTTAAGCAAAAAGTTTCATCAAATTTCTGCAAAAAAATTGATAGACAAATATTGGTACATGTAGGTTGATCTCAAATTAGCACAGTTTTATTGTGCAGATAAAAATTTCGATCCCTGAACTAGAAATAACTTCCAGAGATAACGCATGTTTGAGACCACATACTCCCTTTATCTCAAACCCCTCCCTTTTATTTATTTAAATACTTAATTTAAGTACCTGCTTTGGATAGGATCTGCTCTGAGCTGGGGCAAAATATGAAGAAGAAGAAGAAGAAGATAATGGACCTACCCTTAAGTACCTTTCTAAATATTATGTTGTTCAAAATATTTTTTCTTATACTTTGGTTATATTTTCAGTGACCATAGTCCAATGCCAAAAAAGGAAGTGCTAGAACCTCACCATGAGAGGATTTAAGCCTATTAATTCTTTTATACTTACACAAGTTTAATAGATTCATTTCTGAAATTGTCCATCTTTTCCCTAGCTATGTGTTTTTGACCAGTAAAGTTTGTCTTTTTTGGACCTTATTAACTGGCAGTACAGATTTTAAGTAGAAAATAGTAATGAAAATTTTTTCCCAATTTAATTGAATGTATAGTGATTTCAACATGTGAGACAAGTGTTAAACTATGTGTTTGACATGTAACTTTGGTAATTACAGGCTCACCCTTTAGGTCTGGATAAGTGTATGTTTTTCTTTAGAATAATTTATGAATAACTAGAATTATTTTTATTTAAATACATTTGGAGCATGATTAATGTGGTCAGATTATTTTAATCTTTGGTAATGCTTTCATATCAGTGTAAATCATGTTACTGGGGGAAAATATCTTTTGATTACATTTTTATTTTTAAATACTTTTTAATGTGAAAGTATTAAATGATTATGTAGAGGTGAGCTTGATTGTTGGTTTGAACTACCCAGGATTTTACTTTATTATTTATTATTCTGACTTCAGACACTCCTACTTTGTATGAAGGTGTTACTATACTATGGAGTGCTCTGAACTTTAATGTGTCCCTTCCTTTAGTGTTCATTTTCATTTGTTTGTCGGTGCCATTTAGTCATTTTTTAACTCTCAATCTCTTTCCCAGCTAGTTTTCTGTCTGTACCCACTCATCCTACCCTATAATTCAACCAAAGTGGTTTATTTTACAATTTATTGTTTTGGTGAGATTTTCTTTGATGTTTACTTTGGATTTAGGATTTCTTTTATTCCATTTTATTATTTGCACTAGCCATCTAAATTATTTGTTCATATTTTTATTGATTTCAGAGAGGAAGGGAGAGGGAGAGATAGAAACATCAATGATGAGAGAGGATCATCTATCGGCTGCCTCCTGCACGCCCCCTACTGGGGATCGAGCCCACAACCCAAGCATGTACCCTTGACTGGAATCGAACCAGGGACCCTTCATTCCACAGGCCAACACTCTATCTACTGAGCTACACTGGCTAGGGCTCCTCTTGATTCTTACATAAGTTGTTGATTTTCTCATCCATCCTGTTTATGAACTGTATGGCTTTTACTCTGAATTCTTTTTCTGGCATACTGCACACCTCCATTTCATTTAGTTTCTTTTCTGGTGATTACTCCTTTTCTTTCTTTGTGGCTTGTTTCTTTGTCTCTCCATTTTTGTTGTCTCCTTTTGTCCCTGGGCACCCTGTTTGGGGTGTGAGAGGTTGAAGACCCTATTAAGCCAATGTTATGGAAATCATTGGCCCAGAGTGTGGGTATTCCTTGATTCTCATGCCTTTATTTTCTCTGCTCTGAGTTGTATCCATTTCTCCCACAGATCTGGTCCCTCAGTTGTCTGCTTCAGATGCTTGTGGTGGTGGGACCATGTGCAATGTTCCTCTGGTTTGCTACTCTCTGTGAGGATCCAAAGCCCTCTGGCATGAAATTTGCTGAGTGGCCCCGGCACCCATGGCAGAGTGGCACCCTAGGTCCCTCTGGTTGTACACTTGTAGCACAGTCCTGTGGCCTCTGGCTGAGCACACTGTCTTTATCTGTGTCACCCCAGTAGTGCTCTCTTTTGACCTGGTGTGAGGTGTGTGCTGGGTTGCTCCGGGTAGCCCCTGCAGGACTGTTATAGGGGACAGGGAGAAGTGGGTGTCGGTTTCTCTGGGTCACACAGTCAATGCTCCTCTATGGCCTGAGTAGGGTGTGTGCTGGGTTACTCCTGGTTGCCTCTGCAGCAAGACCCTGGGCTCAGGGTAGAGTGGTCACAGGTTGCCTTGGGTTGCACAGTCCTCACTTATAACTTGAGTGAGAAGCACACTGGGTTCAGTGTGGAGCATGGGTGGGTTGTCCTGGGTTGCTCAGTCATGCTCTGTTGTAGTCCAGAGTGAGGTGTGTGCTGGGTTGTTCCAGATGGCCCTGGCAGGACTGTATTGCAGGCTGGGGTGTAGCGGGTGTGGGTTGCTCTGGGTCTCACAGTCAGAGTTCCCCTGTGGTCCTAGTGAGGCATTTGCTGGGTTGCTCTGGGTTCCCCTCTCTGGTCAGGGTGATGCATGTGTGGGTTGCTCCAGGTCACCCCAGCAGATCTGTCCAGCTGGCCAGGGTGGGGCATGAACTGGGTTACTCTGGGTCATCCCAGTAGCAGGTCCCAGGTCTTGGAGTGGGACAGGCACCAGGTGGCTCTGGGTCAGGCTAACAGCATGGTTCTGGGGTCCAGGGTGGGAGTGGGGCAAAGGGGTCCCCCTGACTTGCACTCACTGTGCTGTCTTGGAGGCAGATCCTAAAATGCTGGGTCCCAGCGAGCTGGTGAGGAGTCCTGGTGAGGAAGCCCACTCTGGTGGTGCATGTTCCCTGCAGATGTCTTTGAGCCTGCCAGCAGGTACGGTACCACTCTCCTCTGGGGCATGGTGGTGGTTTCATGTGGGTTATGGCCAGCAAGTGACATTCTCTAGGTGCCCTTCTTTATTGAAAATTGTCTCCTGAGCTGTGTCTAATTTGTTAATTCAGGGTGGATGTTCTCTGATTTAGTTGGTTTTCTGGGCTGGCCCTAGGAGGAGGTGCATGACATTGCTGGCTATTCAGCTGCCACTTTCTCCATCCTCTATGTGTTCTTTATATATTATGGATATTAACACCTTGTTGGAGCTGTTTGCAAATATCATCTCCTATTTGGTTGGTTGTGTTTTTATTTTTGTTTTATTTCTTTTGCTGTGCAGAAGCTTTTCGGATTGATATAGTCCCACTCATTTATTTTTGTCTTTATTTCCCCTGACTTTGTGTTCAAATTCATAAAATGTTCTCTCTGACCAAGGTCCATAGTTTAGTGCCTATATTTACTTCTATGTAATTTAGTTTCAGATTTTATATTTAGTTCTTTGATCCACTTAGAGTTAACTTTTGTACATGAGAACAAACTGCAGTCTAGTTACATTATTTTGCATGTGACTTTCCTATTTTCCAGCACCATTTATTGAAGAAGCTTTCTTTTCTTTATTGTACGTTTTTGGCTCATTTGTCAAAAATTATTTGCCCATGTACATGTGGGTTTGTGTCAGGGCTCTCAATTCTGTTCCATTGATCTCTGTTTCTGTTTTTCTGCTAATACTGTGCTATTTTGGTTATTGTAGCTTTGTAATATAATTTGAAGTTAGACAGGGTGATACATCTGTCTTCATGCTTTTTTAGCTATTCGGGTTTTTCTGTGGATCCCTACAAACCTGATGTTTTTTTGTTTTATTTCTTCAAAAGAAGACTTTGGCATTTTGATGGGGATTACATTAAATTGTATGTTGCTTTGGGTAGTATGGCCATTTTAATTATGTTGATTCTTCATATCAGTGAACTCAGAATATCTTTTATTTTCATTGTGTCTTTTTAAATATCTTTTGATAATGCTTTGTAGTTTTTAGTATATAGGTCATTCACTTCCTTTGTTAAGTTTATTTCTAGGTATTTTATTCTTTGGTTGCAATTGCAAAAGGAATTTTTTTTCCAGTACTTTTACCGAGGTTTCATTGTTAGTATTGAAGAAAGCAGTGGATTTTTTTTATAATGATTTTGTTTCCTGCAAATTTACTGCATCTGTTTATTGTTTCTAACACTTTGTGGAATCTTTGTGGTCATCTGCAAAAAGTGGCACTTTTACTTTTTCATTCTTAATTAGAATGCCTTTTATGTCTTTCTCTTGCCTGATTGCTCTCCATAAGACTTCAAGAACTATGTTGAATAGGAGTTGTGAGAGTGGGCATCCTGCTTTTATCCCGATTTTAGAGTAAAAGCTTTCATTTTTTTCACCTTTGGGTATGATATTGGCAGAGGGTTTCCAATATATGGCTTTTATTATGTAGAGATGCTTTTATTCTATACCCCTTTTATTGGGTATGTTATTCATAGTTTTTGTATTTTATAAAATGCTTTTTCTGCATCAATTGATAAGATCATATAATTTTTATACATTGTTATGTTAATGTAATTTATTAAGTTTATTGATTTGGGTATGTTGCCCCAAACTTCTGCCCCAGAAATAAACCCAACTTGATCATGATGTATTATTTTTAATGTATTTGATTTGTTGGTATTGTGTTTAAAATTTTTGCATCTATATTATCAGTGATATTGGTCTGTATTTTATTTTTTTGTGTGTGTTATTCTTGCCAGGTTTTGGTATCAAGGTTATGTTGGCTTCATTAAATATGTTAAATATTAATTCTTCTATAAATTTTTGGAAGAGTTTGAGAAAGATGTGTATCCAGTCATCTTTGAATGTTTGTTAGAATTCACTTATCAAACCATACGGTCCTGGACTTATAATTTTTGGATTTTTTATGGTTGTTTTAATTTACTCACTGTTGATTGGCCTATTTAGGTTTTCCAATTTTTCATGATTCAGTCTAGGAAAGTTATATATTTCTAGGAACTTATCCATTTCTTATAGGTTATTAAATTTGGTTCCATATAGTCTTTCATAGTATTCTAGTATGATCTGTTGTATATCTGTGATGCCTGTGGTGACTTCTCTTTCATTTCTGATTTTGTTTATATGAGTCTTTTCTGCTTTTTCCTTAGTGAGTCTAGCAGGAAGTTAGTCAATTTTACTGTTCCAAACAACCCATTCTTTGTTGTATTAATTTTCTGTATATCCTTTTTGTTCTCAATACCATTCAATTCTCCTCTAACTTTTTATTATTTCCTTTCTTCTACCTACTTTAAGTAGCTTTTGTTCTTCTTTTACTGCTTTAAGATGTAATGATTGGCCCAGACAGTGTGCCTCAGTGTTTGAGCATCAACCTATAAACCAGGGGGTCACAGCTTGATTCCTGGTCAGGGCACATACCTGGGGACTCGATCCCCAAGGAGGGGGGGTGGGACGCAGCAGATCAATGATTCTCTCTTATCATTGATGTTTCTCTCTTCCTCTCTAAAATCAATAAAAATATATTTTTTAACAAAAAGATATAAAGTTTGGTTATTTACTTGTGATTTATCTTTCTTCCTGAGATATATCTGAAATTACATAAATTTCCCTCTTATTACTGCTTTAACTGTATCCTAGAAGTTTCAATATATCTTTTGATCACACCTTTTAT
The DNA here is from genome assembly GCF_000412655.1 of Myotis brandtii. Taxonomy (NCBI): domain Eukaryota; kingdom Metazoa; phylum Chordata; class Mammalia; order Chiroptera; family Vespertilionidae; genus Myotis; species Myotis brandtii. The sequence goes on along the minus strand of NW_005365372.1, from coordinate 1,085,621 downwards.
TTCTTCTTTGACCCAGTAATTTTTAGTAGTATATTGTTAATCTTTTCATATTTGTGGGGATTTGTTTCCTTTATTGCAGTTGATTTCTAGTTTCTAATCATTGTCAGAGAATATGCTTGTTATAATTTCAATATTCTTGAATTTGTTGAGCCTAGTTTTGTGATCCTACATATGGCCTATTTTTGAGAATGTTCCATGTGCACTGGAGAATAACATATAATCTGATGTTCTGAGATGAAGGCTCTGTAACTGTCAATTATGTCTATTTGGTCTAATGTGTCATTTAAGGCCGATATTTCTTTACTGACTGTCTTTTTTTTTCTGACTGTCTTTTTGGATGATATATCTAGAGCTGTCAATGGAGTATAAGGTCCCCAAGTGTGATTGAGTTTTTGTTTGTTTCTTCCTTTAATTCTGTTAGTAGTTGCTTTATAAATTGTGGTGTTCCCTGATTGGTGCATATATATTAAGAATTATTTTGACTTCTTGATATAATATACCCTTTATCATTTAAAAATGCCCTTTTTTGTCTCTTGTTAACTTTGTTATCTTGAAATCTGTTTTGTCAGATATAAGTATGGCTACACTTGTTTTTTTGTGGATGACATTTGCTTGGAGAATCAATAGCCACCCTTTCACTTTGAGTCTATCTTTGTCTTTGCAGCTTAGTTGTATCCTGGAGGCAGCATATGGTTGGGTTTTGTTTCGTGGTGAAATCTGATACATTATTCCTGTTTATTGGTGAATTCATTCCATTTCCATTTAGAGTAATTACTGATATATGATAATTTTCTATCACCCTTTTATCTTTTGTTTTCTGTTATCTCTGTGCCTCCATTGGCACTTTCTCCTTCTGTTTTAGGTTATATGTCTCAGTTTTGTGTTGTTGTTTTTGTGTGTGTGGTTATTACTAGGTTCATGAAAAAAAAGTTTAATATATACAATAGTCTTTTTCTTTTGAATGCATCTAATTTCCATTTTCCTTGCAAATTCATACCTTTACCCCCTTTCCTTTTACAATTTTTTGTTAAAAATTATCCCTGTTTATGTTGTAAATTTGTTGGTGGTCTTATTTGTATTTTTATAACCTTTTGTTCTTTGTTTCAGGTAGAATAGCCCTCTTTAGTATTTCCTGAAGTGGAGGTCTTTAGATGATAAATTCCCTCAGCTTTTGTATGTCTAGAAACATCTCTCATATTAAAAGGATAACTTTACTGAATATACTATTCTTGGCTGGTAATTTCTCACTTTCATTAGCTTGAATATTTGGTTCTATTCTCTTTTGGCTTGTAGAGTTTCTACTTAGAAATTCATTGGTAATCTTTTTTCTGACTTCCTTCAGAATTCTTTGTCATTAATTTTTCACAGTTTTAATACAATATGTCTTGGAGAAGGCCTCTTTGGATTGAGGTAACTAGTTACAGTATTCTGTTCTCTTCTTGGATTCAAGGATCTAGCTATTTCCATAGTTTTGGGAAGTTCTCATCAACTATTTGTTTGAACAGAATTTTCATTCTTTTCTCTCTCTTCTTCTTCTGGTATCCTTATTACAGTTTTAATGCTCTTTCTGAATAAGCCAAATACTTCCTGTAAAGTTCTTTATTATAGACTAGAGGCCTGGTGCACAAAAATTTGCGCACTCGAGGGGGGGGGTCCCTCAGCCCAGCCTGTGCCCTCTTGCAGTCTGGGACCCTCAAGGGATGACCACCTGCTTGATTAGGCCTGCTCCTCGGGAGATTGGGCCTAAGCTGGCAATCAGACATCCCTCTGGCAGCCCGGCAGCCCTTGGTGGATGTCCACTTGCCAGCAGGGAGCAGACCTAAGCTGCAGTCGGACATCCTTAGCGCTGCTGAGGAGGCAGGAGAGG
>NW_005365372.1:1072240-1082833 GCF_000412655.1 Myotis brandtii | reverse complement strand
TCTATGCATATAAGTTCTTTGGTTAATCTCTTCCTGCTGCCTCCTCCCCCCTTTCCTCTGAGATTCGTCAGTCTGTTCCATGCTTCCATGTCTCTGGATCTATTTTGTTCATCACTTTATTTTGTTAATTAGATTCCACATATAAGTGAGTTAATATGATACTTGTCTTTCTCTGACTGGCTTATTTTGGTTAGCATAATACTCTCCAGGTCCATCCATGCTGTCTTGAAAGGTAATAGTTCCTTCTTTATTATGTTTAAGTCTCTTCTTTCCTCTGCATTATTAATAGATTTCTAACTTCGATATTACCATCTGGACCAATCTATTTCCTATGTTCACTAATTCATTCTTGATCAGTTATGTTTTAAAGTTTCAATCTCTTAGGTAAAGTATGCATTTTGTTTGTTGATTTGTTTTCTAAGCTCATAAAATTAACTGTCTGTATTTTCTCACATCTCTTTGAGTTTTTTTAGAACAGCAATCTCGAATTCTTTGTCATTTATATCACATATTTCTATATTTTTAAGTTTGTTTTCTAGAGATTTTTAAATTTCCTTTCTGAGCTTCCTTGCTACATTTGTTACTCATGGTATTTGAAGGATTAATTCACTATCTAGACATCTATGTATGAGTGGCACTTCTCTAGGTGATTAATACAAAGAGGTATTTATATTATTTTCCAGTGGGTGGCAATGGATCATACGTTTTCAACTGTGAAATTCCAGTAATGTCCCCCACAGCTAGATGTTGCTTTCACTGTAGCCAGGATGTATAGCGGTGGGGTGGACAGGGGGAACCAGCCAGTTTCTTTGTTGTTATACCCTCACAGTTAACACCCACCTCAGACCTCTTTGGGGTCCTCCCCCCTCCACACCCTAACCTTGGAACTGAACACAAAGTGCATTCTTTGCTCAGAGATAAAAGTGTTTTTGAAGTGCCAGCTCTCAAATTTGCAGATAACGTGCTTCACAAATTTGCACCAGGGGTGAAAGGAGGTGAGCTCTGGGAGGCTACAAGGTGGCAGAATTCTATGGCTTTGTTTCTCTGTCTAGAATGCCAACTGCCCAAAAACCGCAGATGCACTCTCATATTGTGTATTTGCACAGGTTTCTGAAATCAGTTGCAGCACGTACAGTTCACTCCTGCAGGAATGCTCACTAAATTCCTTGGCTCCTTTGTCAGAAGGGAGCACCCGCCACACTTGATTCTTTCCCACTAGGCTGAGCCCAACCATGCGCTTCTGGCTTCAGGGCTGCATCCATGGTTCCTAACATCTCTTCTCCCTTCTTGCCTTTTTCTTTTTCTCCCACTTGCCCATGTTTAGATGTTTCAATGTGCAGATTTTCCAGGTATGCTTGTGCATTGATCAGGGAATTCATTGTTGAGTTATAGCGGTTCAAATTGTTGAAACTTCAAGGGAAGAGACCAAAGGGTTCTCTCATGCTGTAATTCCTCCTCCATTAGGTTTTAGTTCCTGATTATAATCCACTGTGGCTTGAGGTTCCACACTCTGTGGGCTTTTGGCTCTTCTTTCAGAGTTATTATTATTATTTATAATGTAGTATATGTTTGCATGTGTTACTAATTTTACCAGCCTGTTTCCTGCCTATAGAATGTTAACAGTTTAATGTCCTTCTATTATTTTTCCTCTTTCTATCCATTTCAATTGGAAGTTTTACTTCTTTTATAACATCTCAAAACTGTGTATTTCTCTCGTGTATACTATTAGGATTTACACAATTAGACATAATGCTCCTCCACAAATTTTTATGTATAATCTCATCTCTATTCCTTGCTATTACTGAGATGGCTAAGTTGTTCCAAGAGTCACACAAACAAAACAAATCAAACAAAGGACCCTACAAATGTCCACCCTCACTCTTGGTTTTATCTCCAGAGCACACTTTCATGCCAGTGAACCTAATAATTTTAGCACCTATTGAAAGCTGGATAAGATGAGAAATTCCTAAATTATGAAGTTCTGTTTATTTTTTCTTAAATATTCTTCCCTTAATTTTATCTCTTTCATTTTACATTTTATTATAAGCAGTAAAAAATACATAATTTCAATGCTTTGCTTGAAAATCTCCTCAGCTAAATATCGTTTATCACTTACAACATCTACTTTCCACATAATTCTATAACACAGTGGTTATCAACCTTCCTAATGCCGCAACCCATTAATACAGTTCCTCATGTTGTGGTGACCCCCAACCATAAAATTATTTTCATTGCTACTTCATAACTGTAATTTTGCTACTGTTATGAATCGTAATGTAAATATCTGATATGCAGGATGTATTTTCATTGTTACAAATTGAACATAATTAAAGCATAGTGATTAATCACAAAAACAATATGTAATTATATATGTGTTTTCCAATGGTCTTAGGCAACCGCTGTGAAAGGGTCGTTCGACCCCCAAAGGGGTCCCGACCCACAGGTTGAGAACCACTGCTATAACAGAATTGACCTGTTTCTACAACTGTAGAAAGGATGCCCTTTTCTCCAATCTCCAATAACATTTTTCACTTCCTCCTTAGCACTATTCTCATGTCTTTTTTTTATTGCTTAAAGTATTACAAAGGGTATTATATATGTGTCCTTTTTTTCCCCCAGCACTTGACAGTCCCCTGGCCTGCCCTACCCCCCAGTGTCTTATGTCCATTGGTTATGCTTATATGCATGCATACAAGTCCTTCGGTTGATCTCTTACCCCCCGACCTCCTTTCTTAAGTTCCATTGGTTATGCTTATATGGATGCATACAAGTCCTTCGGTTGATCTCTTACTCCCCTCCCTTCTGCCCCCCAACCCTCTCTGGCCTTCCCACTGCAGTTTGACAATCAGTTTGAGGCAGCTCTGCCTCTGTATCTATTATTGTTCAAAAGTTTGTAATGGTCTTTATTATCCATGAATGAGTGAGATCATGTGGTATTTTTCCTTCATTGACTGGCTTGTTTCACTTAGCATAATGCTCTCCAGCTCCATCCATGCCGTTGCAAATTGTAAGAGTTCCTTCTTTTTTACAGCAGCATAGTATTCCATCGTGTAGATGTACCACAGTTTTCTAATCCATTCATCTACTGATGGGCACTTAGGCTGTTTCCAGATCTTAGCTATGGTGAATTGTGCTGCTATGAACATATGGGTGCATATATCCTTTCTGATTGGTGTTTTTGGTTTCTTGGGATATATTCCTAGAAGTGGGATCACAGGGTCAAATGGGAGTTCCATTTCCAGTTTTTTGAGGAAACTCCATACTGTCTTCCATAGTGGCTGCACCAGTCTGCATTCCCACTAGCAGTGCACGAGTGTTCCTTTTTCTCCACATCCTCTCCAGCACTTGTCCTTTGTTGATTTGTTGATGATAGCCAGTCTGACAAGTGTGACATGGTACCTCATTGTTGTTTTGATTTGTATCTCTATGATGATTAGTGACTTTGAGCATGTTTTCATATGTCTCTTGGCTTTCTGAATGTCCTCCTTTGAAAGGTGTCTATTGAGGTCCTTTGCCCATTTTTTGATTGGATTGTTTATCTTCCTTTGTTAAGTTGTATGAGTTCCCTATAAATGTTGGAGATTAGGCCCTTATCAGATATAATGTTGGCAAATATGTTCTCCCATGTAGTGGGCTTTCTTGTTGTTTTGTTGATGGTTTCTTTTGCTGTGCAGAAACTTTTTATTTTGATGTAGTCCCATTTGTTCATTTTCTCTTTAGTTTCAACTGCCCTAGGAGCCGTATCAGTGAAGAAATTGCTTCGGCATATGTCTGAGATTTTGTTGCCTTTGGATTCTTCTAGAATTTTTATGGTTTCCTGTCGTACATTTAAGTCCTTTATCCATTTTGAGTTTATTCTTGTGTATGGTGTAAGTTGGTGGTCTAGTTTCATTTTCTTGCATATATCTGTCCAATTTTCCCAACACCACTTATTGAAGAGACTATCTTGGCTCCATTGAATGTTCTTTCCTCCTTTGTCAAATATTAATTGAGCATATTGGTTCGGGCCGATTTCTGGGTTCTCTATTCTATTCCATTGATCTATATGCCTGTTCTTGTGCCAGTACCAGGCAGTTTTGAGAACAGTGGCTTTGTAATACATCTTGATATCTGGTATTGAGATCCCACCTATTTTCTTCTTTCTCAGGATTGCTGCAGCTATTCGGGGTCTTTTTTTATTCCAGATGAATTTTTGGAGAGTTCGTTCTAGATCTGTGAAGTATGCCGTTGGTATTTTAATGGGAAGTGCGTTGAATTTATAGATTGCTTTGGGTAGTATGGACATTTTAATGATGTTGATTCTACCAATCCATGAACACGGTATGTTCTTCCATCTGTTTATGTCTTCCTCTATCTCTTTTTTCAACGTCCTGTAGTTTTCTGAGTAGAGGTCTTTTACCTCTTTAGTTAAGCTTATTCCTAGGTAGCTTAATTTTTTTGGTGCGATGGTAAATGGGATTGTTTTTATAATCTCTCTTTCTGAAAGTTCACTATTGGTGTATAGAAATGCCTCAGATTTCTTGGCATTAATTTTGTATCCTGCTACTTTGCCAAATTCATGTATTAAGTCTAGTAGCTTTTTGATGGAGTCTCTAGGGTTTTGTATGTATAATATCATGTCATCTGCAAATAAGGACAGTTTTACTTCCTCTTTTCCAATTTGGATGCCTTTTATTTCTTCTTCTTGCCTAATTGCAATGGCTAATACTTCCAGTACTATGTTGAACAGGAGTGGTGAGAGTGGGCATCCCTGTCTTGTTCCTGTTCTTAGGGGAAATGGTGTTAGTTTTTGTCCATTGAGTATGATGTTGGCTGTGGGCCTGTCATATATGGCTTTTATTATGTTGAGGTATGATCCTTCTACTCCCACCTTGCTGAGAGTTTTTATCAAAAATGGGTGTTGGATTTTGTCAAATGCTTTTTCTGCATCAATTGATATGACCATGTGGTTTTTTTCTTTCAATTTGTTTATGTGATGTATCACGTTTATTGATTTGCGGATATTGTACCATCCTTGCATCCCTGGAATAAATCCTACTTGGTCATGGTGTATGATCTTTCTGATGTACTGCTGGATCCGATTTGCTAAGATTTTGTTGAGGATTTTGGCATCTATGTTCATGAGGGATATTGGCCTGTAATTCTCTTTCATTGTGTTGTCTTTACCTGGTTTTGGTATTAGGGTGATGCTGGCTTCATAGAATGAGCTTGGAAGTGTTCCTTCCTCCTGAATTTTTTGTAGTAGTCTGAGGAGGATAGGTTTTAGTTCTTCCTTGAAAGTTTGGTAAAACTCCCCTGAGAAGCCATCTGGTCCTGGGCTTTTGTTTGCTGGAAGCTTTTTGATGACTGCTTCAATTTCTTCCATAGTTATTGGCCTATTGAGATTTTTAGATTCTTCCTGATTGAGTGCTGGAATGTTGTATTTTTCTAGGAATTTGTCCATTTCCTCCAGGTTGTCTAGTTTGTTGGAGTAGAGCTGTCCATAGTATTTTTTAACAATCATTTGTATTTCTGTGGGGTCTGTTGTTATTTCGCCTCTATCGTTTCTGATTTGGTTTATTTGGGTCCTCTCTCTTTGCTTCTTGGTGAGCCTGGCTAGAGGTTTGTCAATCTTGTTTATCCTTTCAAAGAACCAGCTCTTGGTTTCATTGATTTTCTGTATTGTTTTTTTGGTCTCTATGTCATTTATTTCTGCTCTAATCTTTATTATCTCCTTCCTTCTGCTCACTCTGGGGTTTTCTTGTTGCTCTCTTTCTAATTCTTTGAGTTGAAGAGTTAGATGATTTACTACCATTTTTTCTTGTTTTTTGAGATAGGCCTGTAGAGCTATAAACTTCCCTCTCAGGACTGCTTTCATTGTGTCCCATAGGTTTTGGATTGTTGTGTTTTCATTGTCATTAGTGTCCAGGATGTTTTTAATTTCTTCTTTGATGTCATTGGTAACCCAATCAATATTTAATAACATGCTATTCAGCTTCCAAGTGTTTGAGTATTTTGGGTTGTTTTTATTGTAGTTTATTTCTAACATTATGCCATCGTGGTCTGAGAAGAAGCTTTTTATGATTTCAATCTTCTTGAATTTGGGGAGACTTTGCTTGTGACCCAATATGTGGTCTATTTTTGAATATGTCCCATGAGCACCTGAGAGGAATGTATATTCCATGGCTTTGGGGTGAAGTGTTCTGAAGATGTCAATTAAGTCCATCTGATCTAGTGAGTCATTTAGGATTGCTGTTTCTTTGCTGATTGTTTGTCTAGCGGGCTTATCCAGTGGTGTCAGTGGTGTATTAAAGTCCCCTACTATGATTGTATTGTTGTCGATCTCTCCTTTGATATCTTCCAGGAGTTTTTTTATGAATTTGGGTGCTCCTGCATTGGGTGCATATATGTTTACCAGGGTTATATCTTCTTGTTGTATTGATCCCTTTAGTATTATGAAGTGGCCTTCCTTATCTCTGGTTATGGCCTTCACTTTGAGATGTATTTTGTCCGATATAAGTATTGCTACCCCAGCTTTCTTTTCCTTTCCATTTGCGTGAAAGATATTTTTCCATCCCTTCACTTTCAGTCTGTGTGAGTCCCTTCTAATGAGGTGGGTCTCTTGTAGACAGCAGATGTATGGGTCATGTTTTTTTATCCATTCAGCCACTCGATGTCTTTTGGTTGGAGCATTTAGTCCGTTTACATTTAAAGTTATTATTGAAAGGTACTTGTTTGTAGCCATTTCTTTTTTTGTGTGTGTGGCTGTTTTCTTTCTGAGCTTGTTATTTCTTCTTTTTACACCAGTCCCTTTAGCATTTCTTGCATGGCTGGCTTGGTGGTGATAAACTCCCTTAGCCTTTTTTTGTCTGTGAAGCTTCTTATTTCCCCTTCAATTTTGAATGAAAGCCTTGCTGGATAGAGTATTCTTGGATTCAGTCCTTTGCTTTGCATCACTTTGTAGATTTCTGTCCATTCTTTTCTGGCCTGATGTGTTTCTGTTGAGAAATCATTTGATAATCTAATGGGAGATCCCTTGTATGTAACTTTCCGTCTCTCTCTTGCAGCCTGTAAGATTCTCTCTTTGTCCTGAACATTTGCCATGGTAATTATGATGTGTCTTGGTGTGGGTCTTTTCGGATTCACCTTGTTTGGGACTCTCTGGGCTTGTGTGACTTTTTTCTTCCCCACCTCAGGGAAGTTTTCTGATATTATTTCTTCGAATAGGTTTTCTAATCCATGTTCATCTTTCTGTTGTTCTGGCACCCCTATTATTCGTATGTTGTTTCGTTTCATGTTGTCCCAAAGCTCCCTTAGGCTCTCCTCCTGTCTTTTAATTTTTTTCTCCATTTGCAGTATAGTTTGGGTGTGTTTTGCTTCCTTGTCTTCTAATTCACTAATTCGGTCCTCCGCTTCTCCTAGTCTACTGTTGATACTTTCAATGGAGTTTTTTATGGCAGCTATATCACTCTTCATTTCTTCTTGGGCCTTACTTAAGTTGTTGATTTTTTCATCTGTTTCTTCTAGCTTCTTGCATATGGTATTGATTTTTTCCTCCGACCGGTGCATGTACTCTAGGACCCTTATTCTGAATTCTTTTTCCGTCATGTTGCATGCCTCTGTCTCACTTAGCTGCTTTTCTGGCGAGTCCTCCTTTTCTTTCCTTTGGGGGTTTCTTTGTCTACCCATGTTTGATCTCACTGACATATCTAGTTGTTGAGTCGTTCAGTGGCTGCTCCCTGGGTGGCAGTGGCTCCTCGGGCTGTGGTTGCTCCTTGGGCGGTTGTGGTAGCAGTGGCTCCTCCGTTGATAGCAGGGCCTCTGGTGGGTGCTGTTCACAGCTGTGGTGGCTCTTCTGGCAGGTGGAGGGAGGCTTCACACACAGTAACTGTTCCCCAGACAGAGCGTGTGGAGATCAGGAGGCCGCTGTTGCTTGAATCTGCTGCGTTGATTTAAAGGCACAAAATACAACACAACAAGGCACAACGTACCAGGCACTGAACACGAATGTATTTACGATATCAATAACCCCAAATAAAGGTGGCCACCCGAGCTAAGAGAGTTAGGAGATAAGGAAGAAAGAAGAGAAAAAGGTAGAAGAGAAAAAAGAAAGAAAGAAAAAAGAAAAAAAAAGGAGTGCAAAAATAAAATTGGAAAAAGGGAGGGAAAAAAAAGAAGAGGAAAAAAAGAAAAAAAAAGTAAGAGAGAAAAGAGAGTGAAGTATAAGAGGGGAAGAGACTATTTATATGAGGATGCAACTGTAGTGTCCAGAGTTCTGCAGCTGTGGGGTGGGGAAACTCAGTTTTTGCTGATGCACCTGTGGTGGATAGGTGTGCGTTCCTGGTGGTGGCACACAGGAGCACCTGCAGTGAGTTTGCTAGTGCAGGCGCACTGAAGCACCCTGAAGGGCCCTGGCCTGCTTAATAGAGGCGTCTTTGGGCAGGTATCCAGGATGGGTGAATTCAGAATTTCTACTGCCCAGGGGCGTGCGTCCCTATTAGTCCAAGATCAGACCCAGCAGAGGCTCCCTGCAGCTTCCCAAAGTGCCCTGTGGATAGATGGGCTTTGGGGGAATGAGCAACTGTGGCAGTCTAGTTCGCCAATGCTGAGCTCTGATGCACTCTGAGGGGCCCTGGCGCTGAAGGGCCCTGATGCTGAAATTGCGCAGCTGGGTGTGTGTGGGCAGTTATTCAGGCAGAGGGAATTCAGAATTTCTACTGGGGGGCAGTGCGCCTGTGTCTGTACAAAATCACACTCAGCTGAGGCTCACAGTGACTCCTAAGAGAAGTCTATGGAGTGGTGTGCCTTGGAGACCTGTGTGCTGGAGACACGCAAATGCAATGTCTGATGTCTGCCGCTGGGGAGGAGGAGGCTGCACTTACTGCTGCGGGCAGCACGGTGCTCCTTTGGTGGTGGAGATCCCAGGGTCTGCCAGTCTGCAAGTGTGGCTGCAGGATTTTGGCTGGAGTGGCTGCCCGGTCGCGGGCTGGCAGTATCCCAGGCCTGTCTGGGTGGTGGTGCTGATGAGTTCCTAGAAGAGGCAGCTCTCCCCTTTAAGATCGCGTGGCTCCGTGCCCCAGTCCTGCAGTATGGGGAGTGCCGAAGTGGTGGTAGTCTCTCCCTGTCCCAGAGAGTCTGTTCTGCCAGCCTCTGCTGCTCCTGCCAGATTTAATTATCCCTCTCTCACTCACACACACAACACACACATCCACTCACACTCCTTTCATCCTCTCACTCACTTCCTATCCCTCACCTCCCTCCTGCCAGCCACCATTTTTTTTTCTTCTACACTCGGTGCTATATTTTTCAAATGCCTTTTCTGAATCAATTGATAGCATCATGTGATTTTTATATTTCATTTAGCTTATGTGATGTATCACACTTATTGATTTGTGAATATTGTACCAAACTTGCATCACTGGAATAAATCTCCCTTGGTCATTGTGTATGATCTTTTTAATGGTATTGCTGGATCATATTTGTAATATTTTTTTGAAGCTCTTAGCATCTACATTTATTAAGGGTATTGGCCTGTAATTTTGTTTCCTTGTAATGTCTTTATCTGATTTTGGAATTAGGATAATGCTGGCCTCATAAAAAGAACATGAAAGTTGGCTTTCTTCTAGAATTTTTTGGAATAGCTTGAGAAGAATAGGTGTTAGTTCTTTGAATATTTGGTAAAATTTTCAGTCTGATTCAGTTCTTTTGTTTGTGAGGGCTTCTTTTCCTCCTCTTTCTTTCTTTCTTTCTTTCTTTCTTTCTTTCTTCTTTCTCTTTCTTTCTTTCTTCTTCTTTTTTTTTCTTTACTACTGCTTCAATTTCATTTGTTGTTATTGGTCTATTCAGTTTTCTGATTCTTCCTGATTCAGTGTGTATTTTTCTAGTAATCTTTCCATTTTTCCCAGGTTGTCCAATTTGTTGGCATATGGTTGTTCATAGTATTTTCTTATAATCCTTTCTTTTTTCTGGTGTTAGTTGTTACTTCACTGAGTTCATTTCTGATTTTATTTATTTGGGTCTTCTCTCTTTGTTTCTTGATGAGTCTGGATAAATTTTTTTCAATTAATTTATCCTTTCAAAGAAACCACTCTCTGTTTAATTGCTCTTTTGTATAGTCTCCATGACAGTTATTTCCACTCTCATCTTTATTATTTCCTTCTTTCTATTTACTGTGGGCTTTTTTATTTTGTCATTCTTTTACTAGATCATGCAGGTGTAGGGTTAGCTTGTTTATTTGAGATTCTTCATGCTTCTTTAGGTAGGAGTGTAACACTATTAACATTATTCTCAAGACTGCTTTTGCTGTGTCCCATAAATTTTGGATTTTTGTATGTCCATTATCATTTGTATCAGGTATTTTTTAAATTTCTTTTTTGATCTCAGTGATAATCCATTCATTTTTAAATTACATGTCATTTCCCTTCATGTGTTTGAATGTATTTTAGGCATTTTATTGTAGTTCCTTTCTAGTTCCATGCCATTGTGATCTGCGAAACTGCTTTATATGATTTCAATATTGAATAAGCTAAGACTTATATTGTTTCCTAACATCTTGTATATTTTTGAGAATGTTCCATATGAACTTGCAAATAATGAATATTTTGCTGTATATAT
>NW_005365372.1:1070594-1071916 GCF_000412655.1 Myotis brandtii | reverse complement strand
CTCTTATATTGGGTGCATATATGTTTATCAAGATTGTGTCCTCTTGTTGGATCAATACCTTTAGTATTATATAGTGACCTTCTTTGTATTTTTTATGATCTTTGTTTTGAAATGTGTTATATCAGATACAGGTATTGCTACCCAAGCTTTTATTTCATTTCCATTTGCTTGGAATATTGTTTCAAATCCTTTACTTGCAGCTTGTGTGAATCTTATTGTGAGGTGGGTTTCTTGTAGGAAGCATATATATCTGACATGTTTTCTTATCTATTCTGCTTCCACTATATCTTTTGATTGGAGTATTTAATCCATTTACATTTATGGTTATTATTGACTAGAGGGCCAGTGCACAAAATTCATGCACAGGTAGGATCCCTAAGCCTGGCTGGAAATCAGGCTCAATCGGGGCCTTTCTTCCCCTAGCTGTGGGCTACTGGTTGGGGCCTTCCTTTCGTCTGTGGGCACTGCCCCCTGGTGGTCAGCACATGTCATAGTGAGTGATCAAACCCCAGTCTCCCAGTCAAACTCCCAAGGGTACACTTTGCATATTAGCCTTTTATATATATAGACTAAAGGCCCAGTGCATGAAATCCATGCACTGGGGTGGGGGTCCCTCAGCCTGGCCTGCTCCCTGTCACAATCCTGAGAGGTCTTGGATTGCAAGAGGGATGTCCGACTGTCAGTTTATGCCCAATCCCTGCAGTCGGACATCTAGCAGTTGGGCATCCCTCTCACAATCCAGGACCCTTCACTCCTAACCACCTGCCTGCTTGCTCCTAACCGCCCTCCTGCTTTCTCCTTACTACATGCCTGCTCACTCCTTACTGTTCAGCTTAGAGGCCCGGTGCACAAAAATTTGTGCACTCGGGAGGGGAGGGGGGTCCCCCAGCCCGGCCTGTGCCCTCTCGCAGTCTGGGACCCCTAGGGAGATAACGACCTGCTGGCTTAGGCCTGCTCCCGGGTGGCAGAGGGTAGGCCCAATCCCTAAGTGCAGCCCCTGGTGGGGCTCAGAGCAAGGCCGATTGGGGAGTTGGGGTGCTGCCCCGTCATGCACAGAGCAGGGCGGATTGGGAGGTTGTGATGCCACCCTCAGTCATGCTCAGGGTAGGGCCGATTGGGGGGTTGGGGCACCGCCCCCTGTCACACACAGAGCAGGGCGGATCAGGGGGTTGGGGCACTGCACCCTGTCACACTCAGGGCAGGGCCAATGGGGAGGTTATGGCTCTACCCTGTCACACACAGAGCAAGGCCCGTGGAGGGGGGTTGGGGCGCCACCCTCTATCACCCACAGAGCAGGGCCAATCAGGGGGTTGGGGCGCTGC
>NW_005365372.1:1050299-1067313 GCF_000412655.1 Myotis brandtii | reverse complement strand
TGGAAAAAGTCCTAAATTGACATTTTTTTCTTTTATAACTTTAAAAATCTTATTCCATTATCTTCTGGCATCTATCACTCATTTTCTTCCTTATGTCAAGATATAGTTTGGGGTCATGTACCAAAAATATTCACAGAATAATTTATAAAATCTAAAAACCTAATATGTTTTAAAGAAAGAAAACTATTTGGAGGTTTAATCACATTTGATCTAATTACCTGATGCAAAGTCCACATCTATGTAAAACAATCATGCCATAAAATATGGCAAAATCATCCCTTTTCTCTCTCTTCCTTGATTATTTTTTCTAGTGTTCTCCAAATTGAGGTACATGTGAAATTAATCCATTGAAGTGTGTGAATAAAATACTATAATTTCAATTTATATGTTTTTTTTTAATTTATATGTTTTATTTCATCTTTAAAATTTGTCTATCTTAATGTATGATTTATATAAACTATATTATTATAGTAGAATATAAATTATACATGAATTGTACTCAAAAGAAAGTGTTGTAAACACTACTTTACACTGTAGAAAGTAAGTGAAAAATCAATGTCAGTGCAATGTCTTTTTCCAAGAATATGAAAGCATTGATTAGTTAGCATGCGAGACTTCCAAACTTAAATTCCCAGGATCACAGGCTATAATATCTTCTAGCTACACTATTGCATTAAAGTGATTTAACACAGACTAATAGATCTTTGAACATTCACAAATCTATGAAGCTTTTTTCCCCAAAGACCATTTAGAGCTGTGATTCTTAACTAGAACTGAGTATCCAAATTAACAGAGGAAAAATGTAAATGCACACTTGATTAAGCACACCCAGAGATTCTGCTTCATGAATACAGTAGTTCTCAAGAATGTTTACATTTTGAAAATTTCTAAGTTAATTCTGACATCAACCTTCAGTTGAGAACAACTGGACTGCATATGTTAATTACTCAGTGTCTCCAAAATCTTTCCTAAGTAAGTCAGTAGTTATTTAATGATGAGTATAGACCAGGCTTTGTACTGGAGACTATAGCTTTACTTAGGAAATGAAAATATGTTTGACTCAAACATAAATACGTTCGACTAATTTTACTTCTCTTTTGTTTACTAATTTGATGGTTTAGAAAAGTAAATTTAAAAAGCTCGGGAGCATACATGTATATAAATATAATATCAGATTAAGGAATGTTCACAACTCACTATCCTTGCTAACTAATAAAAAAGTATTATTTTTAAAATAAATATTATAATGTATATCCTCAGTAGACAACATAATTATTACCAGATCAAATTGGCACTTTCCAAATGGAACATATCATGGATCAACTTCTTCTGTGTGTAAGAACAATTCAAAATACAGATAAACTGTTACATATGCCACTATCACACATCATTAGTTGTTTGATTTTATGTAAGTACCGAGAAAACTACAAAATGAAGATTTTTTTCAAAACTTATTTAGTGAATGTAGAAAATATGTGGGTTTCTTAACATTTTAGACTTTTTCACTGAAAAATTGGAGGTATAATGGTTGGATTTACTGTTCTATGTAATTAAATAAAATATTTTATATATTTTAGAATATGTGAAATTAATGTTTTTATTTATCTTTTGTTCCATTATTTTTGTTGAAGTTTCTGGTAAAAATATGCTTTTATTCATATATAACTTGATTTAGAAGAAAAATGTGATATGAATTTTAAGTATACATTTTTAGATAATAGAAATCAGATAATTCATAAAATTTTTGTTTTATTATTGAGAGCTTATTAATAATTACTAATTAATAGTAATTAGTACTATTATTATTATCCATAGTACAAATTCAATTAAAGCATTTTCTTTTTTTTAACAGACAAAAAGTAAACATCAAAGCATATGATAATTCCATGCCAGGTAAGAAATTTTAGTCTTTGGAGTTCAATATATTTTAGATTATATTTGAAAATAAATTTATGAATAAATTACTAGTGTCTTCCATTCAATATGATAAAGTATAAAATGTCTTGAATTTTTGTTAAAATTTAGGAAAATCATGTGTGAATGTGTATGTCCATGCTGGTATGTGTATATGTGTAAAATATTTCAGGCCTTGATGTGAGTTTGTACACATATTTTAAAATATAATATTTAATATGCTCTTCTTCATTATAAAAAAACAAATTTAGTTTCATAAGGCTCCTTTGTGTTTAAAATTCATTATAACAAAATGAAAAATAGAAAAGGAAAATACAGTTAGAACGGTGAAAGTGGATGATCCATTTGTTATACAAATACAACTTTAGGAAAGTTCTTCTTAGTAAACTGAGCTTAAATTTATCTTCACTGGTACAATGTTTACCCATTTGTTCTAGTTCTTCCTTCAAGAAATGCATAAAATAAGTCTCTAACTTTGTTATTAAGAGAATAGACACTGGACCCAAAATATCTGTTTGAATTTTAAATCTTATACTGTATGATTTTGATCAAATAATTTAAACTCCCTCAGTGCTTTATTTTTCTACATCTGTAAAACAGAGGCAATTATAAATTATGCTAGAGGCCTGGTGCACAAAAATTTGTGCACTCGGGAGGGTCTCTCAGCCCGGCCTGTGCCCTCTCGCAGTCTGGGACTCCTTGGGGAATGACCTGCTGGCGGCTTAGGCCCACTCCACAGGGGATTGGGCCTAAGCTGGCAGTCAGACATCCCTCTGGCAGCCAGGGAGCCCTCAGGGAATGTCCACTTGCCAGCAGGGAGCAGGCCTAAGCTGCAGTCGGATATCCTTAGCGCTGCCGATGAGGCAGGAGAGGCTCCCACCACCACTGCTGTACTGGCAGCTGTCAGCCTGGCTTGTGGCTGAGCAGAGCTCCCCCTGTGGGAACACACTGACCATCAGGGGGCAGCTCCTGCATTGAGTATCTGCCCCCTGGTGGTCAGTGTGTGTCATAGTGACCAGTCATTCCCAGTCATTCTGCTGTTAGGGTCAATTTGCATATTGCCCTTTTATTATATAGGATTATCTAATACAAAGTGTTGTTTGAGGATTAAATGAGGCGATCTGTATAAAGTGCTTAAAACACTGTCTGATACATAGTAAGCACTATTTTAAGTTAGCAGTACAACTATTCTATAAATGCTTTATTCTTCTTCTATATAACATCTCCTTAAATATTTAAAAATAGAGAGCACAGTGTCTCCAGCTTCAAAACTGTCCTTAGTTACCTTACCAGTGCTTCTTTTCGCAGAGCTACCCCATAATGTGATCCTCCTGATCACTCTATTCAGGAAATACCCTAAAATGTGTATATGTTCCTTTAGTAAATTGAATTAAATTTATTTGGGCAATAATAGTTAATAAAATTATATAGGTTTCAAGTACACAATTCTATAATACATCTTCTCTATATTACATTGTGTATTCACCGCACAATGTCAAATCTCCTTTTTTGAAAATAGAGTTCACAGAACTGAATGGAGTATTTTGGTCTGTTGCCCTAATTTTTGTGTCTTGGAATAACACTGAGGTCAGAGGAGTGCTGAAATAAACAATTAGATTTAATCAATTGAGATTTTTACTATTTACTTTATGTTCAGCCTTGTGCTAGCTATTGTGGGAACTATACAAGTAGTCATATTGTCTGCAACTTAACCAAAAGGACACAAAAGTAGTAAACCAAAATAGAGACTATTATGAAGATGTTTGAAAATAGTGAATCTTCCTCTATTTTCCATTCCTACTGTTGTACTATTTTAACTATTATTATTTAAATATCTATCTGTAAAATGGGTTTAATCTAGAAAATTAAATTATATGTGGTGATGGAAGAAGATTTGAGGATTAAATGATGTGGTGGGCACACAATGCAATATACAGATGATGTATCATAAAATTGTACACTTGAAAACTATCTTATCTTATTAACCATTGTCACCCCAATAAATTTAATTATTTTTTAGATTACAAATGCCATTTTTAAACATAGTTATTGCACATAGGGATATAATATTTTATGGAAAAATCTCATTGAAGTCCCTAATTGATATTCAAAGAAACTACAAACTCCAGAAAGAAAAGGGATATTTTTAGTTATAACTTAGTTTAATTTAAACAATATAGTTCTTACTCATGAATATCTGTGTTTATGGAAGTATGCCTGCTAATTGTAAATTATTTATTGCCTTCTCTTATGTTAGTCAGAGAATCAAGCAGAAAATTATGGAATCAAGAATGCTTCACTTTAACATTTCCCAAACCACCTCAGCCAGGTAGAAAAAAGAGATCAAGACCTTCAGAATTACAAATCACAGTTCCTGTAAGTACTGAGAAGGGTATTTTAAAACTAAATCTAAGATAATACATTATTTAAATATAGATAAACATATGTAATTTGAAGTTTACTAACTATTGGTGGTAGATATTTTAAAATGTACAATTCTCCATAAATCAGGTCCCCCTCATCTGTTTCAGATCAAACTTTTATTTATATATGGCTCTCCATTTCAACAGCATTCTATAGCTAAAGAAACAGGCAAGCTAGATAATCAAATGTTGCAAATGGTGGGATATCTCAGAAAATTTTTACCAGCTGCAAAAACAAAAATTTTGAAACTTAGAACAGGAGCTGCTCTCTTGATGAGGTTTCAGAGCCTCTCCCTTTACCTTAATCTGGCTCTAATGATACTAGATACTGGGAGGATCAAGTTGTTTACTGCTTTTATAAAGTGGAGTTATCAGCAGCCATAAGAAGGACTAGTTAGTTCTCAGAGGTCAATCCATGCGGCTATCAAAATATGTTTTAAAAACATATCCAAAAAGCAGCATTACATTCAACATATTTATTCAAGAGCTATTCATTACATCTGCTGTGATTTAAGTGTATGCTTTTCTTTATCGTCTTCCTTTAATTACTTATGACCAGTTCATTGACTGGTGATGACTCTACTGAATAGTTGAAAGAATGTAAGAAGTAAATGTAAAATTAATCTATGAATCCACTATGACAAATGTTGGGTGGGAGGTAAAAAAAACTACACTACTGCTACACAAATTAATGTGAATCAAACATTTGTTTTATTCTATGTCTTTGCTTTTGACAATACTTCACAGCAGGGCTCATAGGCTTTTAAGTTGATCAGAGACCTTGAAAGCAGGAGTAGAAATGATGCTTAGCCTGAAGCCTACAGCTATCACAAGAATTGGCATGGCAATCTTGATGAGCATAAACTTATTTATTAACTAACTTGAGGGAAAAAGGTACACAAAATGTTCCAAAAGGTATCTCCCATATTGGGGTCCAAAATGAACCCACTATCAATTGTAAATACAGGCCCTGAAATATCATGGATCATTGTTGGTCTGCTTCAATCCCAACATAAATCAATATATGAATAACATTTCTCCTAAAGTAATTTTATTTGCAAAGTAGAGTTAGCTCATATAAACACATATAGGACACTGAAAAAAACACACACCAAAAATAAGTTTTAAATGGATGGTTAATAAGAATCCAGACTTATTTTCAATTTTAATATATAATTGTTTTTTATTTCATGAAAAATTTTAAATGAAATTTATTGGGCTGACATTGGTTAATAAAAGTATATAGGTTTCAAGTATATAATTCTATGATACATTATCTGTATATTGCACTGTCAAAAATTCTTGTTGTTATTCTAACCAATCTTTTTAGAGATATAATAAAAGAAAATTAGAGGAAGTCCATAAGCCAGCTCATATATGGATGTGGCATTTTTTAAGAAAAAATTTCCAAAGGCCATCTAATTACTTCACTCTCAGGAAACAGGCTCTATTTAGGCATCCCTGCACTCTTAAAGCCCATCCTGAAAAATTGGAAGATAACAATAAAAAAATAACATTTAAGAGAGATTCCAAGAAAAATACTCGCCCACATGAGACAATTATAGAATCCAAGAAAACAGGAAATGATAAAAAATCTAAAATAGGAGACAAAGAAGATAAAACTCCATCAAAATCATCACATGAAAGTGAACTATCTAAGAAGTCAAAGTACAAATCTGGAACAAATCCAAAATCCAAAGATTCTCAGACAGTCTTAATGATGCATCCAAAAAACAGTAGAGCTCTCAAAAATTCCAAGGATACAGATATTGAACCCATATGTACAAAAAAGGGTTCTAAGAGCTCAAAGAACAATTCTAATGCCAAATCTGAGGCTTGCTCAAAAAATAGTTCCAATATGGATTTAATGCTATATTTACAGAAGTCTGGCACTGAATCTATGGAATTTGATATGTGGTTAAAGAATTACTCACAGAATAATTCAAAGAAGTCTTCAAAGAAGGAAGCAAAAAGCTCCGATGCTGAATCTTCAGATTCAAAAGGTTCAAAGAAGGATAAAAAAAGTGCAAAGAAAACCAAGAAGAAGAAAGCAAAGGACACAGAGTCTACTGATGCAGAATCTGGGTCTGAATTGGAG
Source organism: Myotis brandtii (assembly GCF_000412655.1). NCBI lineage: Eukaryota > Metazoa > Chordata > Mammalia > Chiroptera > Vespertilionidae > Myotis > Myotis brandtii. The sequence continues at coordinate 1,060,878 of NW_005365372.1, read as the reverse complement.
TCAAAAAAAAGTAAGGAAGAGTCAAAGAAAAGTAAGAAAGCTTCAAAGAAAGATGATAAGAAAAAGGATAGCAAGAAGGAAGCATTGTCAACTGACAATTATCCTGAATCTGAAAGGATTTTAATAAAGGTTGAAAAAGTTGAAACAATTAATAAGAAAGGGCCAAAGAAAAGTGACAAAAAGGAGTCTCCAATGAAGGCTGAAGAGTCTACTGGAACTGAATCTGATTTGGAATCAAAAAAGGATAAGAAACATGCAAAGAAAGCTAAGAGAACTTCAAAGAAAGATCTCAAGAGAAAGGATACAGTGAAAAACGTAGAATATACTGGTGCTGAATCTAATGTGCCTTTTAAGAAAGACACAAGAAAGCCTGGAATAAGCAAAAGTTCAGATGCTGAATCTGAAGAGTCAATGTATAAAGCTGGGGCTAAAAAAAGAGAAGTTGATGAATCAGATGCAACATCTACAGAATCAAAGAAGGAAGCACTGGAAACAAAAAGAAGTGTTAAAATGTCACTCAAAAAGACCACGTTTAAAGGAAGAGGAACAAGCACAGTTACAGGTAGAATTCCTCCATCAAGAGAAAGTTCACTACCATCTTTTTGTGAGCCTTTCCAACTATCACCTAAGATCAAACATCGTTGTCAGTGCAAGATGGATCCTCCACAACCAAAACCAAGATATGCTCCTTTGGTATGTTTACTCATTTTATTTTAGAGACATATATTATAAATGAAAGGTATTTTAAAGATTTGAATTCCTATTTTCTCTAAAGAATAGTCTTCTTTTACTAGAATATTGACAAGTTTAGGACTCTCAGGTAAGAAAGACAAAGAATACTTCAAAAACATTAAAAATAGTTGCAAAACCAATGTCAAAAGTTAAGAATAATAAATAGACTGGAGCATAGAGAACTTGTTTGTGATTTGAAAAAAACACTTAAAATTAATTGTAAGGGGAATCACATTGTAAAAGTAGTTAACTGGTCTATACTTAAGAAAAAACAAAAATGAAAGTTGACTAAAACTTGTACAGAGGCAGATTTGAGTAAGATATAAATACATTTTCTAGGAAATTGCTGAATATAGTAAAAAACATAACCGATAGCGAGACAGAGCTTGTTGGAACTAAAACATACCAGAATTCAGATAGGCAAAATATTACTTATTTAATCCATAGCTGAACTAAACTTCTTCATGAGACATTATTCTTACCGATGATCAGAAAAAAAAGTTAACTTGCAAGAAGTAATTCGATCTCCTCTGGTTTATAAATGTTTCTTTCAAGTTAGCTCAGTCTCTTGGGATAAATATTCCATAAATTAAAATTTTCCATTTCTGCCCACCTCTTTCATCCTCCTTCACCCAAAATCTGGCTGTAAGTGGAAGCTTAAGTAGACATCTCTCTTTGGTTAGAGCTGCTTCTGAATCCCATGTTGTCCTCCCAGTTTTCTCTGGTCATTGGTTGAGGTGTAGCACATATGCATGGTTACAGTGTATCAGCCTGTGTTTCTCTGCTTTCTCACACAGTGTTTTTTTTTGGTCTATTTTCAGTATGATATGGCTAAATCTGCTAAAATGAGAGAATCTGTAGATGTGCATGGGTCTTGACCTTGAGCTTCTAATTTTAATTTCCTCCTCCCCTTTCTCTACTTCTTCACTGTCCTAGTCTTCTTTTTTTTCCTTCTCAAAGGCCTTCAATTTCCTCTTCTAATCATGGTGGAATTTCCATTTGCTTTTCATACATTATTTTGGAATTTATACATTTCTTTTATTTCTTTCAGAAAGTGTGGAATTTTAGGTCCATTTTGTCCTACTGGATTCAAAAAGTCAGCTTTGAGACTGGAAGCTGAAATAATAATGCCCTTGTTTAGAGGTCAATCGTAGAGGTTGAATCAACAGGTGGATAGTTAAAATGAATATATATTGGGACTACAAGAATATATATTGCTGGATAATTTTAAGGTAAATGAAAAAAAGTAACCTCAAATAGCTGTATTATTTTCCGAAAGCAGATATTATAAAAAATGAGTAAAAGTAAGGAAACAAGTTGGTGCCAAAGATAAGTTTTATTTATGGAAAACAACTTCAGGATACATTCTGGGCTTGTATCCATTCACCACCAAATGTCTTTAAAAACTTCCATATGCTTAGCTACCATCTAGTCAGACTTTTCCATCCTTACCACTTTTCAAGTTTGTCAAATATCTTCTTGGGACCACATCAACTGGTCTCTCCTCTCTCCTCATCCTTTTTTTATTGTTGACAGTATTAGAGATGCCCCCCTTTCCCCCTTTACCCACCTCCACCCAACCCCTGCCCTACCCCAGGCCATCACCACATCTTATTCTATAATCTGATAGCATTTATGCTTGTCTCTCCCTTTTTATAAAGCACTTACTTTACTTGACTCCATGCTCTCCTGTTTTTCTTCCTGCTTATTTATAGCTTTTCACTATCTTTATTGTATTCTCCCCTACCTAACATTTAATGAGGGAATTACCTAACACTTAGTCCTGATTTTCTATATCTACAATCCTTCCTTGGTGAGTTCATTAAATGCAATGATTCCATATACCATCTGTCTACTCATGAGGAGTACAAAATTATTACATGTAGCTCCAATCTTCCCATTGAGTTTTAAATTCTTATATCTAACTGTTGTGACAGAATGCATGGGAGAATGATCAGTCAGCACTCTGAGGGAGGAAAGTTTAACCTTTATTTCACAGATCTGCTAGTCCAGAGAAATTCCAGATCCAAAGCCTGAACTGAACTCGTGGGGAGGCTCTGACCTATATATCTCCTCCTGTGGTGGGCCCCTGAGGGTCCCCGCAATTCTGCCCAAGTTAGCTGTGGCAGGGCCCTGGGGTTAAGACTCTGCAACTCTGCCCAAGTCAGTCAGAGTGGGGAAGTAAGACTACAGTTTTAATCAGATACTGAACTAGGTTGCAAGCCCCCCCCCCCATTTTCCTTTTCATCCCCCCCTCTTGTTCCACAAGCTATTCTTAGCCTTGGGGATTACAAAAGATTCAGGAATTGGGGATAAGGTCAACGACCACTCTAACTACTTTCTGCTGAAGGGGGGTGATGAAAAAGGGGGTTCAGTATCCCGAGTATTCACCATCTTCCCCAAGGGGTTCATTGGAGTAGCAAGGACAGAGAAGTTCTCCCTGTACCAGTCTGAGGTTCTGGCAACACTTGTATGAAGACAGAATAAAACTGTTAGGAAAAAAAAACCACAATAATTATCCAGATAGGAAGGGATAAGAAGATTCAGGTCGGTCAGCTGAATCCACTGTCTTGAAGATGATCTGCAGGGGGTGGTTCAGGTCAGAGGTCCCCTTCCACTCTGGATGCTGATTGTCTAGCTGGTGAGCTGCTTTTACCTGGGTGTTTAGTCCTGCAACTTTGAGAGCTGAGAGGGTGGTTAGTATTGACTGGATAAGGTCCCTTCCAGGTTGGCTTAAGGGGTTCCTTTTTCCAATCTTTTACCCAAACCTGGTCCCAAGGCTTGTGAGGGTACACAGCTGTTCCTAGAGAGATGGGCAATCGATCAGTAACCCATCTGTGGACTTCAAGGATAGTTTTCCAAAATCCTTGTAGCTGTTTCTGAATTTCTAAGTTCCTTATTTTCCCCAAATCTCCCTTTGGCTGGATTAAGGGAGGGGGTCTGCCATATGGAATTTGAAATGGAAAGAACCCTACCCTGGCTCTTGGGTCACAGTGCACCCATAGGAGCACAAGTGGTAAGATATCTGTCCAGGATAAGTTCGTCTCCTGGCATAGCTTAGCCATAGCCTGCAAGAGTCTGGTTCATGTGTTTCACTTTCCCTGAACTCTGGGGCCTGTAGGCTGTATGTAAATTCCACTTAATTCCTAAGGCCTTAGCTACCTGCTATACTGCCTCAGATATAAAGGCTGGGCCATTATCTGACCCTATGGTTAATGGCATTTTATACTGCGGAATTATGTCCTTAGTGACTTCTTTCACCTTCTCCATGTGGATACAATATGCCTCAATCCAGCCTGAAAAGGTACAAACAAAAACTAAAAGATATTTATTTCCTCTACTAGGCCCTATTTCTGTAAAGTCTACTTCTAGATGTTCAAAGGGAGCTGCCCACAGCGCTGAATTCCTATCAGTCCTACAGGACCCTGCCTTGCATTGTTCTGTGCACAGAGGAGGCAGCCCTGAGAGACTGAGGCGCATAAGGAGGAGGACACAGGCAATTAGATAGTATCTGCTTAAGATTCTAGAGCCGTCTTCCCTAAATGACTAAGTTCATGCTGCTGGAGGACTACTCTATGAGCTAACTGTTCTGGAACATAGACCCTATGATCTGGGAATATCCACCAACCTTCCTTAATTCTTTTACCCCCTTCTTTTTGGGCCATTTTTCTTCTTGAGGGGTGTATTTCGGAAGTTCAGGTAATTCAGGAACAAGCATGATCCGTGATGGCACTGCCCACTCCTTAGCAGCTAGCCTTGCCACTGTGTCTGTATGACGGTTCCCTTCTGACACTGAGTCTTTTCCTTTTTGGTGTCCTCTACAATGGATGACTGCTACTTCCTTCGGGTCCCAGACTACTTCTAGTAACTTCAAGATCTCATTCTGATTTTTGATTCCTTTTCCTCCAGCCATCAGGAGCCCCCTTTCCTTGTATATGGCCCCATGGATATACAGGGTAACGAAGGCATAGCACAAGTCAGTGTAGATGTTGGCGCACTTATCCTTACTGAGATTTAAGGCTCTGACTAGGGCCCAAAGTTCTGCCCTCTGCACTATCCTTCAGGCAGGGTCTGTGCCTCTATTATCTCAAAGTTTGATACCACTGTATACCCGGCTCATCTTTTTCCTTCATCTAGGAAGCTACTGCGGTCGGTGAATAATACTAAGTCTGGATTCTGTAGAGGCCTATCTGTTAGATCTGGCTGGCTGGAGTAAACCTCCTCTAGGACTTCTAGACAATCATGCTCAGAAATTGTGTCCCTCTGCAATGGGTAGGAAAGTGGCAGGATTAAGAGTTCTTACTGCCTCTAATCTTATTCGTGGGTTTTCACATAGGAGCCCTTGGTATTGAGTCATCCCAGCATGAGTCAGCCAATGTTGCCCCTTAGCTTCCATTAGGGTGACAACAGCATGAGGCACTTTAACATTTAAGTTCTGTCCCAGAATGAGCTTGTCTGCCTCTTTTACTAATAAGGCCGTGGCTGCAAGGGCCCTGAGGCATGGGGGCCACCCAGAGGCAACCAGGTTAATCTGTTTGGAGAGGTAGGCTACTGGCCTCTGCCAAGGTCCCAACTCCTGAGTCAGAACTCCTAGGGCTACCCTGTTGTTTTCGTGAATGAAAAGTTTGAAGTCCCATGTCATATCTGGGAGCCCTAGGGCTGCACCTTGGTGAGCTTTGTCTTTATGGTCGCGAAGGCTTTTTCCTGTTCAGGACCCCAGTTAATGGGTGCCTTTTCCTCTCCTTTTAAGGCTTCATAGAGGGGCTTAGCTAGATCTGAGAATCCTGGGATCCAAATTTGACAGAACTCTGCTGCCCCTAGGAATTCCTGAATCTGTTGCCGGGTGCTGGGGACTGGTATGGCACATACTGCCTGTTTTCTTTCAGTCCCTAGTCTTCATTTCCCTTGGGTAATTCAGAAATCCCTCTGACAGATTTGAGCCTTCCTTTTGGACACCCAGTAACCTGTTTTAGTTAAGAATATTAGAAGAGTTCATGTTTCTTCCCAACACTGAGTTCACATGGAGCTAGCCAGTAGGAGGTCATCTACATATTTGAGTAGAACACACCCCATGTCCTGTTCTGGAAATTTGGACAAATCTGCTGCTAATTCTCCACTAAAAAAGTTGGGGAGTTCTTGAACTCTTATGGCAGTCTGGTCCAGGTGAACTGTTCCTTAGCCCCTATGGTTGGTTTTCCCACTCGAAGGCAAACAGGGGCTGACTGGAGGGTGGCAGGTGAAGGCAGAAAAAGTCATATTTTAGATCTATACATGTAAACCATTCCACTTCTGATGGAATGAGTCTCAGGAGGCTGTATGGATTTGGCAGCACCGAATGCAGGGTTATAACAGCCTCATTAATAGCCCACAGGTCTTGTACCGGGCGGTAATCATTGGTCCCAGGCTTCTTGACAGTAAGAGAGGGGTGTGCCATGGAGACTGACACTGCTTAAGAAGTCCCCATTGAAGCAGTCATTCTAGGTGGCCCTAGATACCTAGGCATATATTCCTTGGAATTGGATACTGGCAAAGTTTTACAGGCTGTGCTCCAGGCTTCAAGTCAATTAGCACTGGAGCATGGTTCTTAGCCAGACCCAGGGGATTTTCTTCTGCCTAGACCAGCAGGAATTCCTTCTCTAGTTCAGGCTTTAATGGTGAGTCCTTTTACTGGGAGGTATAAAGTCTCCATTTCTCCTCCCTGGGCACTGCTATGGACAGGATCATTGGGTAGGTCTCCTCACCTAAGCACAGTTGTGCTGAGCCATCTGGGGCAAAGGTGATTTTTGCTCCCATTTTGGCTAAAGGTCTCTGCCCACTAGAGAGACTGGACAATCTGGAAAGTACAGGAATTCATGAACCACCTAGTGGCTGCCTAACTGACATTGGTGGGGGTGCTAGAATGGTCTTCAGGTGTGGTCCCCAGTAGCTCTGATAATGGTGACTTCCTGTCCTGAGAGGGGAGCTACTATCTGAGTAACTACCGAGTCATCTGCCCTTGTATCAACCATAAAGTTCACAGTCTGCCCCCCAATTTTCATTTTGACCATGGGATCATGGGGGCCCAGTTGGAAGGATCTCCGTCTGTCCTAGTCAGAGTCGCTGCCACCAGTCCAATTAGGTCTGCCTCAGGTGGCTCTGGCTGATATCGACTGAGTGGTTTGGATGGCCTTCCCTGCTTCTTCTGGCAGCTCAGAAACTCATTCTTCCAGTGTCATAATTCTTTACAATAGGCACACTGGTCCCATTTAAGATCCATCCTCCCTTTTCCTGACTTGGCTCCTTGCTGTCTCCCTTTCCTGTGCTGGGAGCTAGCTTCTATAACAGCCACAGCAATCAGAGTCACTTTCCTTTTTAGTTTATCCTCAGCCTCCTTTTTAGCTGTATTGTCTTGATTAATGAAAACCTTGTTTGCTATTTCTAGTAGCTCGGTTGCATTCTTTCCCACAAAACCTTCAAGCTTCTGTAGCTTTCTCCTTATGTCTGGCTGAGCCTGACTGAGGCTGCATTGTCCATAGTTTGATTCTCTGAGGCCTCTGGGTCAAAGGGAGTGTAAACTTCACAGAGTCTCTCATAAAAGGCTGCTGGACTTTCATCAGGCCTCTGGGAAACCTCGGAGGTCTTGGCCATATTAGTGGGCTTCTTGGCCTCAGCTCAGAGCCCCTGGAGGAAGGCCAGGCAATATCTCTCTAATCTGGCCCTCTTGTCTTCTGAATTCGGGTTCCATTTGGGTTCCACATCTGGGAGAGCCTCCCTGGCCCATCTGTCTGTCTCTGGTGGGGCCTGGCTCTGGAGACATTTCTGAGCTTCTGTTATTATTCTCATGCTCTCCTCAGTGTTAAAAAGCATGAGAAGGAGTTGCTTCCAGTTGACCCAGGTGGGCTTATGGGTCTGAAAAATTGACTCCAGAAGGTCAACTATAGCTTGAGATTTCTCAGAATAAGCGGGAGTGTGATGCTTCCAATTTAAGAGGTCAGTCGTAGTGAAAGGCTGTGTACTAAAAGACTGATCCCCCCTCTTGTGGTGTCCCATTTTCTCCAATTATATGAGGACTCCGCATTTCTCAGAGAGGCATCTGGAAAGCTAGGAGTGGTTTGGGTCCCTGATCAGCTGATCACAAACATCATCCAACTGGCTCTAGAGCAGTGGTTCTCAACCTTCTGGCCCTTTAAACAGTTCCTCATGTTGTGACCCAACCATAAAATTATTTTCGTTGCTACTTCATAACTGTAATGTTGCTACTGTTATGAATCGTAATGTAAATATCTGATATGCAGGATGGTTTTAGGCAACCCCCGGGAAAGGGTCGTTCGACCACCAAAGGGGTTGCGAACCACAGGTTGAGAACTGCTGCTCTAGAGGGTCTGGTTGGTGGGAGATGGAAGAGGTGGTGTATCTAAACTTCCCTGGCTAGGCAAAGGGGCACTGGGTACTACTTGAGGCACATATGGAGGTGGTAGAATTGGCAGCGCTTCCTCAGGGGTTTCCTGCAGAATAAGAGGCTTATTCTCCTTCTGAGGGGCCTGCCCTTTTTCCTTATATACACAAAACCGAATCCAAAGTGGCTTAAGCTCTGCTATTTCTAGCCACTGGTCAATATAAGGGAACTGGTCGGGATGACTTGGGTCTCCTGTGATAATTCTGTGAACATTCCTGATAGTGAGGACATCCAATGTGCCCTCCAGTGGCCATCCTACCCTAAAAAATGTCCAGTCTATTTCACACATCCTTTTTAACTCCCAGGGGACTAGTTTTAGCCCATAGTCCCCAATAAACCCCTTTTTAAAATTTCTTAACATACATTCTATGACAGTAGAGTTTGAGGAGGAGCTATTACCCATGTTGCAGGGAGGGACTGGGTTGCCTCCTCTTTAAAAAAAATAGCTGAATAAAAGAATTAATCAAAATAAGGCTTATTTTCTAACTTCATTTGTTCTGGGTGTGGACAGCAAATAGCACTAATCAGATTTCTGCTATCAGTCTCCCTGAGTACATTGACATAAGCTATTTAACCTCTGTTTAAGGAGGCAAACTGCAAATAATTTACTCCCAAGTGTGCTTGGTCTAGGGAAGACAGGATTTACAATATGGATCTTTGATTTAGAGAAGACAGGGTACACAAGATGCCTTGATTTAGGGAAGACATGGTTTACAAGATTTAGGGAAGACAGGATTTCTCCTCAGTTTCCCTATTCTATTTGTCCTGGCTTACTGGCCTGTCATTCATTCAACTTTCTTTCAACATTTCTCTTTACCTTTCTCCATTACACCAAAGCCATACTTTCTTTCCAGTTAGAACTCTTAAGCCTTAATTTTTAGGTGACATGTCATATTTTTTAAGAGACACAAACAGAAATTTTACTAGCCAAACAATTTAAACAAACAACAAAGAGACATATTTAAACAATAAAGACAGATAACATTCCCCACTAAAAACTTTGAATCACCACAGAAATGTGGGAGAGGTTTAGAAGGGTTTTTTAAAAACAAAACAGAAACAAACAAACATAAAAATAAACACTTTTACACCAGTGCATGCCATATTTACAATACAGAATACCCTGCATTCACCAAATCAGTTTCAATTGTGCAGAGATACAGAACAAGTCCCTGAACAGAGGCAGTAGAAAATTACCTAGGTATGCTTCTCTTCTACCTTTTTCAAAGGCAGACCAGACTCAGACCCTTAGCCAGTCAAAGTTTCGACTTCCATCCCGGGAAGTCCCAGAAAGGTGTTTCCTGCCTCTTTTGGGTCTGCCAGAGCACAGAGTCACAGCAGTCCCCTGGGTCCCGCGAGTTCAGGAACTGGAGAATGTGCCAGTGGCTTGCCTTCCTTGCGTACCAGAGCCCAAAGCAAGTGCCCCGAAGTTCGCTTTCATCAGCAGTGGCCTAAGAGCCAGCTCAACTGATGTTTCTCAGCCAACTCACAAAATGTTGTGTCAGAATGCACGGGAGAATGATCAGCCAGCACTCTGAGGGAGGAAAATTTAAACTTTGGTTCGAAGATCTGCTAGTCCAGGGAAATTCCAGATCCAAAGCCTGAACTGAACTTGTGAGGAGGCTCTGACCTATATATCTCCTCCTGTGGTGGGCTCCTGAGGGTCCCTGCAGCTCTGCCTAAGTCAATCTTTGCAGGGCCTTGGGGGCATGCTCTGCAGTTCCGCCCAAGTCAGTCAGAGTGGGGAAGTAAGACTATAGTTTTAACCAGATACTGAACTAGGTTGCAAGCTCCCCCCCCGCATTTTCCTTTTCATAACCACCTACTTAAAATTTTATTGGAGGTCCTAGTAAGCATCTCAAACTTAACATATCTAATAATACTCTTAACCCATTCCCTAATGTATTCCTCGCCAAAATTCCCCACCTTAGTAAATGACACTACCATTCACCTATTTGATCTTTTAAAACCTGGATATCTACTCTAATAAAAGACAAACATGCAAATTGACCGTACCTTTGCTACGCCTCAAAGCCACGCCCACCAGCCAATCAGAGAGACTATATGCAATTAACCCAACCAAGATGGCGACGGGCAGCCACGGAGCTGGAGCAAGCAGGAGGCTTGGTTGCCCCAGTGATGGAGGAAGGCACGATTCCCGCCTGCCTCTGGCTCTGAGCTCCACTCAAGGCAACAAAGTTTCAATTATAGAAGATAAATAAACCCCAGACACCTGCTTTCAGCCAACCGTGGCCCTGAAGCTGGAGTGAGAAGGAGGCTTGGGTTGCCCCTGGTGATGGAGAAAGTAAAGGTTCCCACCCGCTCTGGCCGGCTCTGAGCTCCACTCAAGGCTACAAAGTTTCAATTATAGAAGGTAAATAAATCCCAGAATAAAAAAAAGAAAAGAAAAAA
>NW_005365372.1:1031753-1050082 GCF_000412655.1 Myotis brandtii | reverse complement strand
GTGATCAGCCTGCAAACACCCATCAGCCCCTCACCCAGGCTGGCCAGGCACCCCAGCGGGACCCCCACACTGATCCAGGACACCCTTCAGGGCAAACCAGCTGGCCCCCACCCATGCACCAGGCCTCTATCCTATATAATAAAAGGGTAATATGCAAATTGACCCTAACAGTAGAACGACTGGGAATGATTGGTCACTATGACACACACTGACCACCAGGGGGCAGATGCTCAATGCAGGAGCTGTCCCCTGTTGGTCAGTGCTCTCCCGCAGGGGGAGCTCTGCTCAGCCATAAGCCAGGCTGATGGCTGCCAGCACAGCAGTGGTGGCGGGAGCCTCTCCTGCCTCCTCAGAAGCACTAAGGATGTCCGACTGCAGCTTAGGTCTGCTCCCTGCTGGTTAGTGGACATACCCCAAAGGCTGCTGGGCTGCCAGAGTGATGTCTGACTGCCAGCTTGGGCCTGATCCCCCAGGGAGCGAGCCTAAGCCAGCAGGTGGACATCCTGCGAGGGGTCCCAGACTGCAAGAGGGAATAGAACAGGCTGAGGGACCTCCCCGAGTGCACATATTTTTGTGCACTGTGCCTCTAGTAATATATATTTCTCTTTTCCTTAGTAAGACTAATATCACTTACTTCCAAAGTTATCTTAAATCAGCCCTCTTTCCTCCAATTCAATCACAACTACTACATTATGGTCTCAATCACCATCATTTTTCCTGAAAATTCTGCAAGTTACTAAGTAGACTTGCTGTCTCTACTCGTCTATGCTTAAAGCATTATAGAAGTTTCCTATTACATTCAGAAAGAAACTAAAACTTCTTTTCCAAGCTTTCAATGCCTATCTGTTTTCCACCCTCATCTGTACCACTTCCCCCAATTTCTTTTATGATCTAGCTCAGTGATGGCGAAGCTTTTGAGCTCGGCATGTCAGCATTTTGAAAAACCCTAACTTAACTCTGGTACAGTGTCAAATATAGAAATTTTTTGATATTTGCAACCATAGTAATACAAAGATTTATATTTTTGATATTTATTTTATATATTTAAATGCCATTTAACAAAGAAAAATCAACCAAAAAAATGAGTTCGCGTGTCACCTCTGACACGCGTGTCATAGGTTCGCCATCACTGATCTAGCTAAACTTGCATCCTTTGTGTTTCTCATACATGCCAAGATTGTTTTCTTGCAAAGTCATTGCATAGGCTGTTTCCTCTGCTTGGAATGCTCCTCCTCAGATCTTTGCATTACTAGTCCTTTTTGTCATTTTCTTTTTAAGCTTAAATGTTATCTCTTTAGAAAAGCTTTCACTGATTTCCATATCTTATGCAATCCCCTCCCCCAACAACTGTCCAGTCATTCTCCAGACCCTGAATACTGTTTTGTTTCTCTTCATAGAATGTATCTTTATCTAAAACTAGAGGCCAGGTACACAAAAATTTGTGCATGGGGGGGGGGGTCCCTCAGCCCAGCCTGTGCCCTCTCGCAGTCTGGGACCCCTCGGGGGATGACCACCTGCTGGCTTAGGCCTGCTCCCTGGGGGATTGGGCCTAAGCTGGCAATCAGACATCCCTCTGGCAGCCTGGCAGCCCTCAGGGGTTGTCCACTTGCCAGCAGGGATCAGGCCTAAGCTGCAGTTGGACATCCTTAGCGCTGCTGAGGAGGCAGGAGAGGCTCCCACCACCACCGCTGTACTGGCAGCCATCAGCCTGGCTTGTGGCTGAGCAGAGCTCCTCCATGTGGGAGTGCACCAACCACAAGAAGGCAGCTCCTGCATTGAGCGTCTTCCCCCTGGTGGTCAGTGTGTGTCAATATAGGACAGAGGCCTGGTGCATGGGTGGGGGCCCCGCTGGGGTGCCTGGCCAGCCTGGGTGAGGGGCTGATGGGTGTTTGCAGGCTGGTCACACCCCCTTCAGGGTGGGGGTCCCCACTGGGGTGCCTGGCCAGCCTGGGGGAGAGTCTGATGGCTGTTTGCAGCTAGTCACACCCCCTTTAGGGTGGGGGTCCCCACTGGGGTTCCTGGCCAGTCTGGATGAGGGGCTGATGGCTGTTTTCAGGCTGGCCACACCCCCTTTAGGGTGGGGGTCTCCACTGGGGTGCCTGGCCAGTTTGGGTGAGGGACTGAGGGCCATTTTCAGGCTGGCCAGTGCCTGAAGCTCCCAGCCTCTCCTTTTTTTCTTTCTTTTTTTTTATTCTGGGAGTTATTTACCTTCTATAATTGAAACTTTGTTGCCATCACTGGAGCTGAGAGCTGGGCTCCCGCTCACTCCAGCTCTGAGGCCACGGCCTGCTGAAAGCAGGTATCTGGGGTTTGTTTAGCTTCTATAATTGCAACTTTGTTGCTTTTGGGGCTCAGAGCCAGGCCGCAGCAGGCCAGGAACCTTGGCTTCCTCCATCACTGGAGCAAGCAAGCCTCCTGCTCGCTTCAGCTGCGTGGCTGCAGGCTGCCATCTTGGTTGGGTTAATTTGCATATCGCGCTGATTAGCCAATGGGAAGCCTAGCGAAGGTACTGTCAATTACCATGTTTGTCTATTATTAGATAGGACTAGAGGCTCGGTGCATGTAATTTGTGCACGGGTGAGGTCCCCTCGACCCAGCCTGCATGATCTCTAATTCGAGACTCCTTGGGGTTTTCTGACTGCCAGGAATTGGGCATAAACCAGCAGTTGGACATCCCTCTCACAATCCTGGACCGCTGGCTCCTAATTGCTCACCTGCCTGCCAACCTGATCACCCCTAACTGCCCCCCCGCCAACCTGGTCGCCCCCAACTGCCCCTCTGCTGGCCTAGTCCCTCCTCACTGCCCCCCCTGTCAACCTAATTTCCTCCAACTGCCCCTTCTGCTGGCCTGGTCACTCCCAACTGCACCCCCCCCCAGCTTGCCTTGTCACCCCTAACTGCTTCCCCACCAGCCTGGTCACCTCTTACTGCCTCCCCTGCCAGCTTGGTCACCCCCTTATGCTGGCCTGGTCACCTTTAACTGCCCCCCTCTGCCAGCCTGGTTGCCCCCCATCCCTCACTAACCCCCCTGCTGGCCTGGTCGTCCCTAACTGCTTCCCCCCCATCAGACTGGTCACCCCCAACTGCCCCCCCACTGGCCTAGTAGCCCCACACAGCTTGCTTGTTAAGTCATTTTGTTGTTCCTCACTAACCCCCCTGCCATCCTGGTCACCCCACACAGCCTGCTTGTTCAGTCGTTTGGTCTTCTCTCACTCACCCCCGTGCCAGCCTGGTGGTAGGCAGACATCTTGTGTGGGTGTGAGGGTTAATTTGCATGTTACCTCTTTATTATATAGGATTATATATTCATTTTTTTATTAATTACATTCACCAATAGGATTCAGGCTACATCCAGGCAATAAAAAGTATATGTTTTTGTTTGTTTGTTTGTTTGTTTGTTTTGCTTTCCTGTATCTCCAGTTCCAAAAATCAGCAACTAGGCTACATTTGGCTGGCTAAGAATTTGGTCTCTCTAAATAGCTGCAGATCATAGCACATTGGTAAACTTTCTGACTTCCATTTTTCCAATCGTTTCTCCTCCAGCAATATCAGACTAAAATGAACAAGGCATTTGGAAAGGGGGAACAAATTATTTATATATTTTAGATATTAACCCCTTATCTTATATATGATTTGCAAATAATTTCTTCCAATTACTAGGTGTTTTTTTTTTTCATTTTGTTAATGGTTCCTTCTTCTGTAAAACTTTTTTAGTTTGATATAGTCCCACTTATTTATTTTTATTTTGATTGTGTTATCTTTGCTTTTGGTGTTAAATCCAAAAACTCACTACCAAGACCAATGATGTCTCAGAAGCTTATGAGACAAAAGCTATTGCCTGTATTTTCTTCTAAGACGATTATGGTTTCATATCTTCAAATCTTTTATCTATTTTGAGTTAATTTTTGTGTATAGTATAAGATAACGGTCCAGTTTCATTTTTTAACATGTAGTTTTGTTTCCTCAACACCTGAAAAAAACTGTCCTTTCACCTTTGTATTTTCTTGGCTCCTTTGTCAAATATTGATTGAGCATACATATATGGATTTATTTCTAGGCTCTCCATTCTGTTTCATTAATTTACATGTCTGTTTTTAATGCTCTTAATATACTGTTTAGAGGATTATAGCTTTGTAATATAATTTAAAATCAAGGAGTGTGGTGCTTTCAGCTTTGTTCTCTTAAGATTACTTGGGCTACTTGGGGTCTATTATGATTCTATATAAATTTTAAGTTTGCTAGTTATATTTCTATGAAAAATGCCATTGGCATTTTTATATGAATGCATTGAATGTGCAGTTTTTCCTGGGTAGTATGGACTGTTTAACAATATTAATTCTTTCAAACCATGAACACAATCTATATTTGTATTTATTTGTGTCTTCAATTATTTATCAATGTCATAGATTTTAGTGTACAGGTCTTTTAGCTCCTTGGTTAAATTTATTCCTATGTATTTTATCATTTTTTATGCAATTGTAAATAGTTTTTTTAAATTTTCCTTTTTGCTAATTTGTTCTTAGTGTATAAAAATACAACATATTTTTGTATATTTATTTTGTATCCTGCAACTTTATTGAATGTGATCATTAGTTCTAACAATTTTTGGGGGAGTCTTTAGGGTTTTCTATATATAATATCATGTCATCTGCAAATAGTAACAGTTTTACTTCTTTTCTGATTTAGATGCCATTTATTTCTATTTCTTGCCCAATTGCTCTGGCTAGAATTTCCAATTCTATATTAAATAAAATTGGTGAGAATAGGATTTTGTCTTGTTCCTGATCTTGGAGAAAAAGCTTATCACCATTAAGTATTATTTTAACTGTGGGTTTGTTATATATGGCCTTTATTATATTAAGGTACATTCCTTTTGTACCCATTATTGTGAAAGATTTTTTTCATAAATTAATGTTGAATTTTGTCAAATCCATTTTCTGGATTTAAAGAGATGATTTTTATCCTTCATTTTGTTAATATGGTGTATCTAATGGATTGATTTACAAATGTTAAACCATCTTTACATCCCTTGAATAAATGCTACCTGATCATAGTGTTTGATCCTTTTATTGTACTGTTGCATTTGGTTTGGTAATTTTTTTAATCTTTATTTTGCAGATTATTACAGATATTCCTCTTTTTCCCTCCATAGCTCGCCTCCACCCTGTTCCCACCCCATCTCAGGCCCTTTCCCCCCACTGTCCTCGTCCATAGGTGTAAGATCTTTGTCTAATCTCTTCCCAAACCATCCACATTCCCTTCTCCCCGAGAATTGTCAGCCCGCTCCCTTTCCACACTCCTAATTCTATTACATTCACCAGTTTATTCGGTTCATCAGATTTTTTATTCATTTGATTTTTAGATTCACTTGTTGATAGATATGTATTTGTTGTCACTTTGTTCATAATTTTTTATCTTTACCTTTTTCTTCTTCCTCCTCTTCTTAAAGAATACCCTTCAGCATTTCATATAATAATGATGGTGATGATGAACTCCTTTGGTGGTGATGAACTCCTTTAGCTTTTTCTTATCTGTGAAGCTCTTTATCTGACCTTCAATTCTAAATGATAGCTTTGCTGGGTAGAGTATTTTTGGTTGTATGTTCTTGCTATTCATCACTTTGAATATTTCTTGCCACTCCCTTCTGGCCTGCATAGTTTCTGTTGAGAAATCAGCTGACAGTCGTATGGGTACTCCCTTGTAGCTAACTAACTGTTTTTCTCTTGCTGCTTTTAAGATTCTCTCTTTGTCTTTTGCTCTTGGCATTTTAATTATGATGTGTCTTGGTGTGGTCCTCTTTCTCTTGTTTGGGGTTCTCTGTGCTTCCTGGACTTGTAAGTCTATTTTTTTCACCAGGTAGGGGAAGTTTTCTGTCATTATTTCTTCAAATAGGTTTTCAATATCTTTCTCTCTCTCTTCTTCTGGCACCCCCATAATTCGGATGTTGGTACACTTGAAGTTGTCCCAGAGGCTCCTTACACTATATTCATATTTTTGAATTCTTTTTTCTCTTTCAGTTGAGTGTTTTTTGCTTCCTCATATTTCAAATCTTCGACTTGATTCTTGGGATCCTCTGGTCTACTATTGAATCTCTGTATATTATTCTTTATTTCAGTCAGTGTATGCTTAATTTCTGACTGGTCCTTTTCCATTTTTTGGTATTTTCACTAAGATCCTTGAAGGTCTCACTAAGTTCCTTGGAAGTTTCTAGAAGATTCTTGAGTAACCTTATAACTGTGGTTTTGAACTCTTTATCCAATATTTTGTTTTCTTCCATTTCCTTCATTTGTGACATGTTTCTTTGTCTCCACATTTTGGCTGCTTCCCTGTGTTTGTTTCTATGTATTGGGTAGCTGCTAGGTCTCCTTGAGTTGATAGAGTGGCCTTGTGTAGTAGGTGTCATATAGGGTCCAGTGGCTAAGGCTCCCCCATCACTTGAGGTGGACACTCTTGGTGCACCCCTTTGTAGGCTGTGTGCACAGTCTTGTTGTAGGTAAGCCTTGATTGCTTTTGGTATCACTAGGAGGAATTGACCTCCAGGCCACTTGGCTGTGAGGACCAGCTTTGTCTACAATGGAAGAGCTGCTGTGAAGGAGACAAACTTATGCAGCAAGACTTGCTTCAGTGGGGCTTTGGTGCTCACTGAGTCTGCCCCTTGAGTGTGTCACTTATGAATGTGAAGAGTTGTGATCTGGTATGGTCTCATATTGACCACTGGGTACACTGACTCTTGGATCTCCAAGGATCTGCAAAGTCAGCCACTGCCTGGGACCACCCAGCAGGAGCTACAGCGAGATCTACTGATTACTCCTCTTTGTTTGGGTTTTGGAAGTGCCCAGATGAGGCCCAGCTGTGGAGCAAGGCAGGCTGCTGTTGCTGGCCTTGGGCCTTCTTTTAATAGGTTTGGGGCTCCCTGACCCAGCTGCTGTCTATTTGACAGGTTTTAGGCTGAGAAAGGAAAAGCCAGTCATATGCAAAAGCCACTGCACACAGCTTGGGTCGGGTTGTAAATTGGATGGGTGAGGTCTAAGGGAATCACCAGGGCGGAGCAAACAGCAGTGGCTGTCAGTCAGCCTTGCACTGGAGAGGTCCCAGCACAGGAACAATGACTGCTGTGAGCACCTTTGTCTGAAAGAAAGCCACCCTTGTGTTCCTGCCCTAGTGTCAGACAGTCCAGTTTCTCCCCATATGTGTCTGGGTCCCCAAGAGTCTCACCCAGAACTGGAGTTCAGAGCAAGAGGGAGCTTGTATCTCCCTCCTGATTAAAAAAGCAGCTCAAGCAGGTGCCAGCCCTTTCTGCGCCTCTGCACCTCCTACCAGTCTCATTGCGCTTTTTTCACCTCTCTGGTTGTAGTACTTCCACTCAGCCAGCTTTCCCGTGGTTCTGGATGATAGTTGTTCTGTCTTTTAGTTGTAATTTTGATGTGGTTGTGAGAGGCAGCAAGTACAGGTGTTTACCCATGCCACCATCTTGGTTCTCCCTGGTTTGGTAATATTTTATTGAGGATTTTTATGTCTATGTTTATCAGGTATATTGGACTATGATTTTTTTGTGTGGTGTCTTTTTCTGATTTTGTTATCAGGTTAATGTTGGCCTCATGATATGAGTTTAGAAGTGCTCTCTCTTCTTCAATATTTTGTAAGAGTTTGAGAAGGATTAGTAGTAATTTTTCTTTGTTTGCTAGAATTATGGGCTCTCTATTCTGTTCTATTAATTTTAAATTATATGACAGCCCTGTTTTCCTGGACTTTTGATTGTTGGGTGGTTTTTTGTTACTAATTCAATTTACTTACTAGTAATCAGCTTGTTCAGATTTTTTATATCTTCATAATTCAGTCTTGCTGTGTTGTATGTTTCTAAGATTTTCCACTTCTTCCAGGATGTGCAATTTGTTTTTGTGTAATTGTTCATAGTTGTCTTATCATCTTTGTATTTCTGTTGCATCAGTTGTAACATTTTCCCTTTTATTTCTATTTTTATTTGTTTCATTTCTTCTTTTTTTGGACTGTCTAGCCCAGAGGTTCTCAACTTGTGGGTCACAAACAATGATAATACATCCTGCATATCAGATATTTACATTATTCATAACATTAGCAAAATTACAGTTATGAAGTAGCAACGAAAATAATTTTATGGATGGGGCTCACCACAACATGAGGAACTGTATTAAAGGGTCGTGGCATTAGGAAGGTTGAGAACCACTGGTAGCCAAAGGTGTATAGTTTTTATTTTTTCAATGTAGTTTTATTGATTCTTCCTATTGCCTTTTAGTCTCTATTTCATTTATTTATGCTCTGATATTTGTTATTTCCCTTTTATACAAACTTTGAGCTTTATATCTTCTTTTTAAATAATTCCTTATGGTACAAAATTATTTTTATTTATTTGAGATTTCGTTGCTTCTTGAGGCTAACATTTATTGCTATAAACCTCTCTTAGAACTGCTTTTACTGCATTTCATAAGTTTTGGTAAGTTGTATTTCTATTTTGATTTGTTTCAAGTGATAGTTTAATTTTCCTTTTGATTCTTTATTTGACACATTGGTTATTCAGTAGCATGTTTAATCTCAACACAGTTTTAGGTTTCCCAGGTTTTATCTTGTAATTGTTGTCTAGCTTCATACTATTTATGGTTGGAAATGATGCTTGATATGAGTTCAATCTTTTTAGATTTACTAACACTTATTTTATGGCCTAACATATGACTTATTTTGGAGAATATTCCACGTGCATTTGAGAATAATGTGCATTTTGTTTTTTTGTGTGTGGAATTTTCTGTATATATTTGATAAGTCTATAAGGTTTAATGTGTAATTTAAGAACAATGATTCCTTATAGTTTTTTTTTTTGGTCTATACAATTAACTTCTATATGTAGTTTTTACTAACAAATGTTACAATTTTTATAACAACTGAACCAATACAAAAATGTAAATAAAATTATTTAGATCCTTGTACCCACTCCTTCTCTCCATACTTCCCTAAAATTCCATCCTTTGGAGGTAAGCAATGTTAACAGCTTGCTGTCTGTTTTTCTTTTATAATGTCTTACATAAAAAATATGTAAGCAGATAGACATGTAGATAATTTGTTTTGAATAAAATTAAAATGCATTTTGTGACATGGTGACAGTATTTTATATCTTGTCTTTTCACTTGACAATATCCTGTTCATCCTTATAAGTCAGTACATATATAATTAATGCTATTGTTCTTATTGCCCACTCATTTATGAAAACACACATAATTTCATATAACAGGACACCATACATTCTAGATTAGTTTTACATCAGTACTTTATTTTTATTTTTGCTTGTATCTCCACTCCTCATTTCCTTTTTTTAAAAAAGATTACATTTATTGGGGTGACATTAGTAGATAACAAACAAAATAGAAATAGACTCATACATGTAACGAACATTCCTCATTTCTATACTCACCATTGCTATCTCTTATCTTTGCCCCACATAACACTTTTTAAAAACATACTTTTTATTATTCTATACTTTTCTCCAAGATTTTCTTTACCATATTAAACCCTTAAACACACACACACACACACACACACACACACACACACACACACATACACACACACACACACACACACACACACACACGAGAGTGGTGCAGAAAACATGAGAGAGAATGAAGTTGTGTTACTGTGTTATTTATAGACCATGAAATAATACATACTTCTATGCATCACAGTCAGCAATAGATGTTAAATATCTTCCTATTCCTATTCTAATGGATGCAAAATGGTACTTCATTCAGACTTTAATTTGCATTTCCCTTACTACTAGTGATTTTGAATATCCTGTGAAATATTTTGGTCACTTGGTTTTGGTTGCTTGAGAATTATGTCTTTATATTTTTTATCCATTTTTCTAATGAGTTATTTATATATTTTTGTCAATTTATAAAATATTATCTTCATATTATAGGTATCACTTCATCTATCTTCTTTGTTGTATTTTCCTCAAGTCTTATGTGTCTATTGGCTTTTTCAGGATTTACTTTGCTGTGCAATAATTTTTAAAATGTATATAACTAAATAGTATGCATATAATTCATTTTATTTATTCTTGGCTTTCTACAGTGGTGAAAGTTATATTCCGAATGGTGGAGTTTTCAACAGGGCCTAAAAAAACCCTAGTCCTTAGTAAAAAATAAACTCTAATCAACTCCCCAACTCCAAGTATTGTGATAATCAAGGTTTTATTGTACTGTACTCTTTTAAAAAAGAGATCCCATAACGTCTTCCAAAAGAACTAAATAACTTGTTTGAAAATAGAAAGCATCATGTATGTTGTATAATCAAGTAGCTTCTATCTACAATTTTGGAATCAGACAATTTTGATTTAAATTTTTAATCTACCATTTAACAGCCAGATATCTTTGGGGAATTTTCTAAATTATTTAGACATTAATTTTCTCAAGTATAAAATAAGACATCGATAAAACCTTTCTTATAGGAAATTGAAGCATGTATAGTGCTTTGGATAGTATCTGGCATTGTATGTGTTATGCATTTTCATGGATGCCACCATGAATAATGCTGCAATGTACATAGGGGTGCATATATATCATTGAGAAATGTTTTCAAATTTTTGGGTGGATACCCACAGGAGGGATTCCTGAGTCATATGGTAAATTTATGCTCAAAATTTAAGAACTCTCCTTACTGTTTTCTATAGTGGCTATACCAATTTACATTCCCACTAGCAGTGAATAAGGGTTCCTTTTTCTCCACAACCTCTTTAAAACTTGATATTACTTGTCTTGTTTATAATAGCCATTCTAAGAGGTGTAATTTGATTTGCATTTCCCTAGTAGCTAGTGAATTTGAGTATCGTTTATATTATATATCTGTAGGCCATTTTTATGTCTTCTTGGGATAAATGTTTGTTTGGTTTTGACTTGTATGAGTTCTTTATATATTTTGTATATTCACCCCCTGTTGCAGCTGTTGTTTGCAGATATCTTCTCCCATTTAATTGATTGCCTTTTTGTTTTGTTAGCAATTTCTTCTGTTCAGAAACTTTGTAGGCTGCTATAGAGTCATTCATTTATTTTTGCCTTTACTTCCCTTGCCTTTGGGGTCAAATTCATAAAATCTTCTCTAAGAACAATACCCATACATTTAGTACTTATGTTTTTTCTATATAATATATTGTTTCAGATCTAATATTTAGGTCTTTGATCCATTTTGAATTAATTTTTCCATGGGGAAAAAACTGTGGTCTAGTTTTATTCTTTTGCATGTGGCCTGCCAATTTTCTTAGCACCATTTATTTAAGAAGCTTTCCTTACTACATTGTATGTTTTTGCTCCTTTGTTCAAAAAGTTTTTGTACATATACAGGTGAATTTATTTCTGGGCTCTCAATTCAGTTCCATTAATCCATGTGTCTGTTTTTCTGCCAATACCATGCTGTTTTGTTTATCATTGCTCTGTAGTATAATTGGAAATCAGATAGTATGATACCTCCAATTTTGTTCTTTTTACTCAGGATTGCTTTGGCAATTTGGGGTATTTTGTAGTTCCATACAAATCTGATGATTTTTTACACTATTTTTAATATCATTGGGATTTTGATGGGGATGGCACTAAATCTGTGTATCACTTGGGGTAACATGGACATTTTAACTATGTTGATTCTTCCAATCCATAAACATGGAATATCTTCCTATTTCATTGTGTCTTTTTCAATATCTTTTAATAATGCTTTCTAGTTTTCAGTATATAGATATTTTGCATTCTTTGTTAAGTTTATTCCTATGTGTTTTATTCTTTTTGTTTCAATTTCAAAAGGAACTGTTTTTTTTCATTTATTTTTCCTGAAATTTCATTGTTAATATAGGAATGCAGTGGATTTTCATAAACTGATTTTGTATCCTGCAACTTTATTGTATTTGTACATTGTTTCTAATAGTTGTGTGTTTTTTTTTTTTTGGTGGAGTCTTTTGGGTTTTCTTATTTTTTAATATATTTTTATTGATTTTTTTATAGAGAGGAAGGGAGAGGGTAGAGTTAGAAACATCAATGAGAGAGAAACATCAATCAGCTGCCTCCTGCACACCCCCTACTGGGGATGTGATCACAACCAACATACATGCTCTTGACTGGAATCGAATCTGGGACCCTTCAGTCCGCAGGCCGACGCTCTATCCACTGAGCCAAACCGGTTAGGGCGTCGGGTTTTCTATATAAAGAATCATGTCAACTGCAAAAAGTGGCACTTTTTCTTTTTCATTCTTAATTTGGATGCCTTGTATTTTTTTTTCTTGTCTGATTTCTCTGGATAGAATTTTCAGTTCTATGTTGAATGAGTGGTGAAGGTGGGCATCCTGGCCTTGTTCCTGATTTTAGAGGAAAAGATTTCAGGTTTTCACCATTGAGTATGATATTAGTTGAAGGTTTGTCATATATAGCTTTTATTATGTGGAGCTACTTTCCTCCTATACCCATTTTATTGAGTGCTTTAATCATAAATGGACATTATATCTTATTAAATGTTTTCCCTACATCTATTGATAAGATTATTTTACCCTTTGTTTTGTTAGTGTGATATATCACATTGATTGATTTGGGTATATTGAACCATCCCTGTGCCCGTGGAATAAATCCACTTGATTGTGATATATTTTTTAATGTATTGTTGTGTATGATTTGCTAGTCTTGTTCTCTTGAATTCTATTTTGTCAGATATAAGTATGGCTACACCTGCATTTCTGTGGATGCTATTTACTTGGAGAATCATTTTCTACCTTTTTATTTTGAGTCTATCTTTTCATTTGCAGCTTAAATATTTCTCCTAAAGACAACATATGGCTGGGTTTTGTTTTTTTATCCACTCTGCTACTCTGTGCCTCTTCATTGGTGAATTCAGCCCATTTATATTTAAGGTTATTATTCAGTGTATGAGGATTTCCAATAGTCATTTATCTTTTTTACTTCTGCGTATTCTGTGCCTCCATTGGTTCTTTTCCTTTGTGTTTCTCTGTTGTTTTTGTTTGGTGATATTCTATCATTTTTCTCTGTCTCCTCTTTTTTTAAGTTATGTATCTCAGGGTGTTTTTATGTGTGTGGTTACCTTTAGGTTTGTTAAAAAGAATGGTTCATATATACAGTAGTCTTGTTTCTTTAAAAGTGCTCTTTTAATGGTCTTCTGTAATAATCAGTTCTCTATGATAGCTGTCAGTTTGTTCCATATATCCAAATATTTGTTAAGTGTCATGATGTCGGAAAGAACATTGAACTGTGAACCAAGAATGTTAGTGATAAAACACATATATTAGAATAAAATCAAGATCCTTATAATAAATGATAAAGAAATAGGAATAAGGAATTTATGCAGGATGAGATAAATATAAAAACAAAATAATGAAAAATATTTACTATGTAGTATCAGTAATCAAATAAAACCCATGAGATCATTTTTCATCTAATAATGCAGTAAATATGTATATAAAAATTGTGTATATAATTTTTATATGTATTAAGTATATAAGATATATTGTATAAAGATGGATAGATAGATTTTATGTAGAGTTGTTGAGACTTCGGGGTCAGTGGTACATTTATTCACTGCTGACTGTGGAAGAGGAATGACATAAATTGGCTTAACTTTCCTCTGGGCCTATATGGGACTATGTAAGAAGGGTCCTAATTTGATCAGTACTATTTGATTCAGTAATCTCATTACTAGAAATGTACTATAATGAAAAAATCAGCAGAAGGAAAAACAAACTCTAGGCATAAAAATGATAAGAAAAATCTTTGAATTTAAACTAAATGTATAAAATTAAGAGAATGGTTTAGTAAAACATAAAACAGAGAGAGTAGTATGTATTCATTGAAACAATAATTATGAATCCTTGATAATTTGAGGGGAAATTTCATACTATGATGTTGCAACTAAACAAAAATCTGCCTATTTGTGGACAAAATAGACAAAAACATGCAAATATAGACATACTTGTACTAGTGTGGTGTAATTTAGAGTGACTATCAGCTATTTTTAATGTATTTTTTGTGTTTTGTTCACTATCAATTTCAAAAGTTTTAATATATTAAAATAATTATGAGACCTCAGATTTATAATGTAATATTGCTAGGGCCTGGATTCTTACACAAGTGCTGGTGGTGGAACTAGAATTCAGTACTTCTCTGCTTTCAGTGGATTTTAGATTCACCCAGGAAAGTTGTTGAAACTGCACATTGCTAACTCCATCTCAGAATTTAACTTGCTAGGTCTGGGGTGGAGTCCATGGACCTGTATTTTTAATTAGGAATAACTAAAATTTATATCCAAGTTCTCTTCCACCTATGGTACTCTGTTTTTTAATGTAGTGCTTAACACACCGGAAACTCTCTATAATGAATAGGTAAATAACATTTTATCTTTTCCATTTCTTTTTTTTCTTCTACTTTATTTCTTAGCCTGAAGCAAAGTGGATTCATAAGCTGCTTTAAAAAACAACTGAGCACTTGGTTTCACAGAATGACCTTACCACAGTAAACCCCAGCTACTCTCAAATGGGCATTTATACTTCTGTGGGACTGTAATAAATAAAAACAAGTCTTCTGTGAGTACCAGGATCTGATTTTTTGCGTGTAATTTATAGAAGTCTTTGTAGAGGTGTGTACTTTATTCATTAAATATCTGAACTAAAGTACTTCAGTATTTTACCCCATGCTCTGAAACTCCAGTTGGAAGCAGTTTCTCAGTTTAGGTTAAAACTTAGTGATTTTCCTTTTATATTGTGTTAAATTTCTCTTCTATTTATTATTAAAAAGAGTAAATAGAGCCCTAGACAGTTTTGCTAAGTGGTTAGAGCATCCGCTTATTCACGGAAGGGTTGCAGGTTTGATCCCAGCCCTGGTCGTGGTAACTGTGGGAAGCAACCTATCAATGTGTCTCATATTGATGTTTCTCTCTCCTTCTCCTTCTCTTCCTCCCTCCTTCCTTCCTTCCCTCCCTCCCTCCCTCCCTCCCTCTCTTCCTCCCTCCCTCCTTACCTTCTATTCTGTCTAAAATTCAATGGAAAATATATATCCTTGGGTGAGGATTAACAACAATTAAAATAGAGTAAATAGAATGGCAGTAAGCATATTTTTCATACCCTTAAAAGAAATATAGTTTTTTGCCCTAGTCAGCAGTTCTCAACCTGTGGGTCGCGACCCCTTTGGTGGTCGAACGACCCTTTCACAGGGGTCGCCTAAGACCATCCTGCATATCAGATATTTACATTACGATTCATAACAGTAGCAAAATTACAGTTATGAAGTAGCAACGAAAATAATTTTATGGTTGGGGGTCACCACAATATGAGGAACTGTATTAAAGGGTCACGGCATTAGGAAGGTTGAGAACCACTGCTCTAAGTGATCTTGCATTACATTTCCTAAACAAAACCAATCAACAAATAAGTGCTGAAGAGGATGAGGATTCTCAATTTTAATTCTCACATCAATGCTCACAATACTGTAAGGCAGCAGTTCTCTACCTGCGGGTTGCGACCCCTTTGGCGGTCCAACGACTCTTTCACAGGGGTCGCCTAAGACCATCCTGCATATCAGATATTTACATTATGATTCATAACAGTAGCAACATTACAGTTATGTAGCAACGATATGATTCATAACAGTAGCAACATTACAGTTATGAAGTAGCAACGAAAATAATTTTATGGTTGGGTCACAACATGAGGAACTGTATTTAAAGGGCCAGAAGGTTGAGAACCACTGCCTGGTTTGGCTCAATGGATTGAGAGTGGCCTGCAGACTGAAGGGTCCCAGGTTCGATTCCAGTCAAGGGCACATACCTAGGTTGTGGGCTCAATCCCAAAGAGGGGGCATGCAGGAGGCAGCCGATCAATGATTCTCTCTCATCATTGATGTTTCTATCTCTCTTTTCTCCCTTCCTCTCTCTGAAATCAATAAAAGTATATTAAAAAAAGAAATAGAGTTTTATGTATATAGCAATTCTCACTTCCCATATGCACATACAGAGTTTTCAATGTAATAATTTACATTTAGACAATTTCTCTTAGTTTATTACTTTCTTTAATAATAACCTGAAAGTGTCCCTAAAATAATAACAGACATTTGTCAATTATTTTACATATTTCCATGATTATGCTTGACATATTCTTTCCTGAGATCAGGAAAGCACTTTGGAAGGAAAGATAAATAACAGGTGATGATGATAGATAGATGATAGATAGAAGATAGATAGATGATACATAAATAGATAGATGATAGATAGATAGATAGATAGATAGATAGATACAAAAATCATAGATTATTGTCTAAGTACTATAAACTGGATAGCTTGTAAAAATAAAAATTTATTTCACACAATTCTGGAGCCTGGGGATTCTAAGATCAAGGGGCCAGGAGATTTAATGCCTCATGAGAGCCCACCTCATGGTTCATACACAGCCCTTCTCACTGTTTCCTCACATGGTAGAAAAGTACTAGTGAGCTCAGTGGATATTCTTTTATAGAAACACTAATCTAATTCATGAGGGCTGCACCCTCTCAAAGCATCTGCCAAACGCCCTATCTAATACCAACATATTGGGCATTAGGATTTTAACATATGAATTGGGGGGGCATAAATATTTAATCTATAGCAATAATCTATACAGAGACAAAGCTAGATATAAATATGAAAACCTCTCAGTTCACCAAGTCTGTTTTCTGCCTTTTTGGTATAATCTTCACTTCTAATTACTCTCAGAAATGACTACATTTCTGAAACAATTTTAAAGAGGTGTCATTTTTCTAGCCCATTTGGTCACATACACATGTCCTAATTTACAAATAAAATGTTTTTCATTGCAACATTATAAGTAGAAAAGGTTTAAAAATAATCCAATTGTCTGTCAATAAGTGACTGATTGAAACCATAATAGTAATTCTCCACAATGGACTGTCAGTGAATGTGAAAAACAATAAGGAAGCTCTCTATGTGGTGAGATGAAAAGATCTCCATTATAAATTTAACTAAAAAAAAAAATCAGGTGGTGAAGAACATATATATTCTGGAGAGATGGGGGAAGGGACCACGGGAGGTTGGCCACTGGCCCCAGGGGGGAACTGGCCCTGGACCCTGGGAAAGGGGCCATGTCTGCCACCACCCATCCCACGTTCCCCATCCCAGCCTGGGGCCCGAAGGCCCTGGTGGGGTCGAGAGAGGAGGTGATGGTCTAGGCAAGGAAGGAAGGGACGCCCAATGCTGATGCCACCATCGTTGTACCCTGCCTCCCACCCTACTCCTTCTCTCACCACCATGCCACCACCACAGTGGGTGGGCATCAATAGGGGCCTGTTGGCCAGGGGGAGAGATAGGGCATGGGATATTGGTCACCAGCCATGAGGAGGGAGCTGATCCTCGGCCCCCCTGGGAAAGGGGCTGTGTCTGCCACCACCTACCCCCAGTTCTCCATCACAGCTCAGGGTCCATCCCCAAATGGGTGATCAGAGCCTGCCAGCCAGGGGGAGGAACCGCGAGAGATTGGTCGGCCAGGGGGTAGGGACCACAGGAAGTTGGCGGGCTGGCAGAGGTTTGCTGTGGGAGTGCACTGACCACCAGGGGGCAGCTCCTGAGTTGAACGTCTGCCTCCTTGTGGTCAGTGCGCATCATAGTGATCAGTCGTTCCTGTCATTCCAGTCATTTGGTTGTAACAGTCGCGTAGACTTTTATATACTGTACTAGAGGCCTGGTGCACAAAAATTTGTGCACTCTGGGGGGAGGGGGGCCCCTCAGCCCGGTCTGTGCCCTCTCGCTGTCTGGGACTCCTCGGGAGATAACAACCTGCTGGCTTAAGCCTGCTCCCGGGTGGCAGTGGGCAGGCCCAATCCCTAGGTGCATCCCCTGGTCGGGCTCAGAGCAGGGCCGATTGGGGAGTTGGGGCTCCGCCCCCTGTCATGCACAGAGTAGGGCGGATAGGGAGGTTGCGATGCCACCCCTAGTCACGCTCAGGGTAGGGCCAATTGGGGGGTTGGGGCACCGCCACCTGTCACACTCAAGGCAGGGTCGATAGGGAGGTTGCGGCGCCACCCCCTGTCACACACAGAGCAGGGCCGATCAGGAGGTTGGGGAGCCGCCCTCTATCACCCACAGAGAAGGGCCGATCAGGGGGTTGGAGTGCCGCCACTGTCACACTCAGGGCAGGGCCGATGGGGTAGTTATGGCTCTACCCCGTCACACACAGAGCAGGGCTGATCAGGGCGTTGGGGCGCTGCACCCTGTCACACACAGAGCTGCAGGGCGATCAGGGGGTTGGGGAGCTCCCCCCATCAGGCACAGAGCAG
>NW_005365372.1:1030439-1031560 GCF_000412655.1 Myotis brandtii | reverse complement strand
CGTTGGCTTCCTCCGTCACTGAAGCAAGCAAGCCTCATGTTCGCTTCAAGCTGCCTGGCTGCCGGCCACCATCTTGGCTGGCAGTTAATTTGCATATCGCCCTGATTAGCCAATGGGAAGTGTAGCGTAGGTATGGCTAATTACCATGTTTCTCTTTTATTAGATAGGATATACTAGAAGCTCGGTGAACAAATTTGTGCACCAGTGGTGTCCCTCAGCCTGGCCTGTGGGATCAGGCCAAAACTGGCTCTCTGACATCCCCTGAGGGGTCCCAGATTGTATAATTAGGTCCAGGGAGGGATGTGGGAGGCTGGCCAGCGCGGGAGGGACTGCAGGAGGGCTCCAGGGTGTGTCTGGCCCGTCTCAATCCCGATTGGCCAGACCCCAGGAGCTAGCTAACCTACTGGTCGCAGCATCTGCCCCCTGGTGGTCAGTGCATATCATAGTAAGCGACTGAGTGGCCTTAGCATATCATTGGCATATTACACTTTGATTGGTTGAATGGATAACTGGACGACCGGACACTTAGCATATTAGGCTTTTATTATATAGGACTAGAGGCCCAGTGCACGAATTGTGCACCTTGAAAGAAACTGTGGGCTGAAAGGTTGCAATAGAAACAGGGGCAGGTCTCGGCCCATCCTCCACGCCCCTGCCCAGTCCCTCCTGCCACAGCCCCTGGTCCCATCGCCGTCACTCCCATGTGCTGTTGGCACTGACCACACTCACACCCATTGATGGCGCGGAGTCCTTGGGGCCAGTGCCAGTAGCAGGTGAGAGAGCCAGGCAGGACCGTGGCATGTGGGAGCAAATAATTTTCAGTAACCACCAGAGGCTTGCCCTGATGACAGCGACCGGTGCCCCGCCTTTGTCTGGCACCTCTGCTCACCTGCCCAACCATCCTACCACAGTCAACAACTGCCATGTTTCACATATGCCCCCTGGTGGTCAGCACACGTAATAGCTACCAGTTTTTCTGTTGTTCCATTAGGTCTAGTCTATTTGCATATTAACTTTTTATTATATAGGATATATATATTAGAGGCCCTGTGCATGAGATTTGTGCACTGGGTGGGGAGTCCCTCAGCCCGGCCTGCACCCTCTCACAGTCTGGGACCCCT
>NW_005365372.1:1025654-1029835 GCF_000412655.1 Myotis brandtii | reverse complement strand
CCCCCTGTCATGCACAGAGCAGGGCCCATCAGGGAGTTGAGGAGCTCCCCCCTGTCACTCACAGAGTAGGGCCGATAGGGGAGTCAGGGCACCGCCCCCTGTCACCCACAGAGCAGGGCCGATCAGGGGGTTGGGGCGCCGCCACTGTCACACTCAGGGCAGGGCCGATGGAGTGGTTATGGCTCTACCCTGTCACACACAGAGCAGGGCCTGTGTGTGTGTGTGTGTGGGGGGGAGGTTGGGGCGCCGCACCCTGTCACAGAGCAGGGCCGATCAGGTGGTTGGGACGCCGCACCCTGTCACACACAGAGCCGCAAGGCGATCAGGGGGTTTTGGGCGCTGCCCCCTGTCACGCTGCTCCAGGGGCCAGGAGGCCTCGCAGCTCCACTGATCCCAGTGCTGGGAGGCCTCGCTGCTCCACTTAATACAGGGGCAGTGAGGCCTCGCGGCTCCGCTGATCCCAGTGCTGGTAGGCTCCGCTGATCCCAGTGCCAGGAGGCCTCGCTGCTCCGCTGATCCCGGGTTCAGGAGGCCTTGTGGCTCCTCTGATCCCGGTTCTGGGAGGCATATTACCATTTTACTATATAGGATAGAGGCCTGGTGCATGGGTGGGGGCCGGCTGGT
Source organism: Myotis brandtii (assembly GCF_000412655.1). Lineage (NCBI taxonomy): Eukaryota > Metazoa > Chordata > Mammalia > Chiroptera > Vespertilionidae > Myotis > Myotis brandtii. The sequence continues at coordinate 1,029,211 of NW_005365372.1, read as the reverse complement.
TTGCCCTGAAGGGTGTCCTGGATCAGGGTGGGGGTTCCGCTTGGGTGCCTGGCCAGCCTGAGGGAGGGGATGATGGCTGTTTGCAGCTCGTCGCACCCTCTTCAGGGTGGGGGTCCCCACTGAGGTGCCTGGCCAGTCTGGGTGAGGGGCTGAGGGCCGTTTTCAGGCTGGCAGGCGACTGAAGCTCCCAACCTCTCCTTTTTTTTCATTTTTTTTTTTCATTCTGGGATTTATTTACCTTCTATGGCTGTCACTGGAACTGAGAGCCGGCTTTAGCTCTGAGGCTTGGTTCCAGCTCTGAGACCTCTGCTGCTGAAAGCAGGTATCTGGGTTTGTTTGGGTTCTATAATTGAAACACTGTTGCAACTCCAGCTCGGCCAGCTGGATGAAAGCATGGGGTTTGTTTAGCTTCTATAATTACAACATGGTTGCTTAGAGTGCAAACTCAGAGCCCGGCAGCGGCAGACGTGGAACCTTGGCTTCCTCCATCACTGGAGCAGGCAAGCCTCCTGTTCGCTTCAGCTGCCTGGCTGCCGGCTGCCATCTTGGTTGGCAGTTAATTTGCATATTGCCCTGATTAGCCAATGGGAAGCATGTGGGAGGTATGGTTAATTACCATGTTTGTCTATTATTAGATAGGACTAGAGGCCCAGTGCCTGTGGGGATTAGGCCAAAACTTGCTCTCTGACATCCCTTGAGGGGTCCCAGATTGTGAGAGGGCACAGGCCAGGCCGAGGGACCCCTCTAGTGCATGAATCCATGCATCAAGACTTCAACATCCCCTGGGGTGTCCCAGATTGGGAGAGGGCACAGACCAGGCTGAAGAATTCATTTACCGGGCCTCTAGTGTACATATAAGATCTTTGGTTAATCCCTTTCCACGTTCCTCCTCCCCATCCCTCTGAGATTCATCAGTCTGTTCCATGTTTTCATGCCTGTGGTTTCCACTCCTGTGTTGAGCGCCTGCCCCGTGGTGGTCAGTGAGCATCATAGCTACCAGCTGGTTAGCTGGTCGCTTAGGCTGCACGAATTCATGCATGAGTGGGGTCTTTGGCCTGGTTGGTGATTAGGGCTAGTTGGGGCTGTCTCCCATCCCAATCAGGGCCTGGGGACAATTGGGGCTTGCCCAGCTATGGGGAGTGGCCACGGGAGGTTGGCCAGCTGGCTGGGGCCACAGAATGTTGGTGGGCTGGCTGGCGTAGGGGCCATGGGAGGTTGGTGTGTCCTGGGAGGTTGGCTGTGAGGGTGCACTGACCACCAGGGTGCAGCTTCTGCATTGAGTGTCTGCCCCCTGGTGGTCAATGGGCATCATAGCGACCAGTCGATCACTCATTTGGTTGTTTGGTAGTTCGGTCACTTAGGCTTTTAACTATATAGACATGCATAGCCCATGGGCCTGGACAATAGTGTGATGAAGACTTGGGGGGGTAGGGGTAGGTACAGGGGGCTAAGAGGGGGGATGGGAAACATCTATAATACTATCAACAATAAAAATATATTTAAATAAATTTAAACCAAAAAATATAATAAAACATATGAGTTATAGCAATAGCAGTTAATAGGGAAGTTCATATATATAATTAGCCTACATTCTGAATAAAGAAACACAAAAATTTAAGCTAATTTTACACCTCAAGAAACTAGAAAATGAAAAATAAAGTAGGTCCAAAATTACCAGGAGAAAGGAAATAACAAAATCAAAGTTGAGATAAATAGAATACAGACTAAAAAAACAAACAAAAAAAACACACTCTTTAAGAAAAGTTGATTTTTTTGCAATGATAAACAAAATATATGAGTCTTTATCTAGACTTACCAAGAAACAGAGAAGTGAGAGATCAAATAAGTAAAATAAAAAATGAAAGAGAAGACATTACATATGTCACAACAGAAATAAAAGGATAAATAAAATATGGACAATTATACACCAACACATTGAATGAATTAGAAGTAAATAAATTCTTTGAAGCACATTTTACCAAGAGTGAATCATGAAGAAATAGAAAATATGAACAGACCAATTACTAGTAAGGAGGTTGAATCAATAATCAAAGAGTTCTCATCAGAAAAAAAGTCAGGTACAAGATGGATTCTAGCCAAAACCGGTTTGGCTCAGTGGATAGAGCGTCGGCCTGCGGACTGAAGGGTCCCGGGTTCGATTCCGGTCAAGGGCATGTACCTGGGTTCCGGGCACATCCCCAGTAGGGGATGTGCAGGAGGCAGCTGATCGATGTTTCTCTCTCATCGATGTTTCTAACTCTCTATCTCTCTCCCTTCCTCTCTGTAAAAAATCAATAAAATATATTAAAAAAAAAGATGGATTCTATGGTGAATTCTACCAAACATTTAAATAATCAATGAACCCTTTTCAAACTATTATAGAAAATGGAAATGTAGGGCATAATTCCAAGTTCACTTTATGAAGCCAGCATTACACTGATACCAAAGCCAGGCAAGAACACTACAAGAAAATTACACTTTCTCCCTTTAGTTCTGTTAATAGTTGTTTTATGTATTTTGCTGTTCCCAGTTTGGGTGCATATCTATATCTATATCTATATCTATATCTATATCTATATCTCTATCTCTATCTCTATCTCTATCTCTATCTCTATCTCTATCTCTATCTCTATCTCTATCTCTATCTCTATCTCTATCTCTATATCTATATCATCTATATCTATATAGCAGTAATATGCAAATGAGGTCAAGACTCTGTAATGGTCACGACCAGCTCAGGAGGAGGGGCCAGGTGGCCCCGAGTCTGAGAGAATAGCACGCAGGCGCAGCCCGGAACCTGAGAGATCAACACAGAGGGGTGCCTGCTCTGAGCCTCCGATGCGGCTGGGGACAGACCCCCAGTGGACACACACACACACACACACACACACGGGGTGCCTGCTCCAAGCCTCCATGGCACGGCTGGGGGCAGGCCCCCAGCAGACAGACGCGCACACACACACACACACACACACACACAGGGCGCCTGCTCCGAGCATCCACAGCTAGACTGCTATGGGCCTAAACTGTCAGTAGGACATCCCTTGAGGGCTCCTAGACTGTGAGAGGGGGGAGGCTGGCCTGAGGGACCCCTACCCCTCAGTGCACAAATTTTGTGCACCAGGCCTCTAGTATATTAATAAGTATCATGTTTCTTTCATGTAATGTCCCATTTATCCTATATAATAAAAGAGAAACATGCAAATTAACCATACATCCGCTACGCTCAAGCCATGCCCACCAGCCACGCCCACCAGCCAATCAGGAGCAAGTATGCGAATTAACACAACTAAGATGGCAGCGGCCACAGAGCTGGAGCAAGCAGGAGGCTTCAGTTGACCCCAGAGATGGAAGAAGCCAAGCTTCTCGCCTGGGTTCCACTCAAGGCTACAAAGTTTCAATTATAGAAGATAAATAAATCCCAGATACCTGCTTCCAGCCTGCCAAAAAAAGAAAAAAGAAAAAAAGGAGAGGCTGGGAGCTTGGGTTGCCAGGGGGTGTGGCCAGCCTGAAAACGGCCATCAGCCCCTCACCCAGGCTGGCCAGGCAACCCAGCG
>NW_005365372.1:1018875-1025495 GCF_000412655.1 Myotis brandtii | reverse complement strand
CCCATCCTGATCCGGGACACCCTTCAGGGCAAACCAGCCAGCCCCCACCCATGCACCAGGCCTCTATTCTATATAATAAAAGGGTAATATGCAAATTGACCCTAACAGCAGAACGACTGGGAATGACTGGTCACTATGACACACACTGACCACCAGGGGTCAGACGTTCAATGCAGGAGCTTCCCCCTGGTAGTCAGTGTGCTCCCACAGGGGGAGCTCTGCTCAGCCACAAGCCAGGCTGACAGCTGCTAGCACAGCGGTGGTGGCCGGAGCCTCTCACGCCTCCTCAGCAGCACTAAGGATATCCGACTGCAGCTTAGGCCTGCTCCCTGCTGGCAAGTGGACATCCCCTGAGGACTCCCGGGCTTCCAGAGGGATGTCTGACTGCCAACTTAGGCTGATCTCCTGGGGAGCATGCCTAAGCCAGCAGGTGGACAACCCCCGAGGAATCCCAGACTGCGAGAGGACACAGGCCAGCCTGAGGGACCCCCCCCCCTCCAGAGTGCACAAATTTTTGTGCACTGGGCCTCTAGTCATTATATAATGCCCACAATCGATTAAATACTTAAATGTTAGAATTGAAACAATAAAAATCCTAGAAGTAAACATAGGCAATAAAATCTCAGACATTTCTCACAGCAATATTTTTTGGATCTATCCCCTCGGGCAAGGTCAACAAAAGAAAAGTTCAACAAATGGGATTACATCAAACTAAAAAGTTTTGGCACAGTGAAGGAAACTCTCAACAAAATTAAAAGAAAAGCCATTGATTTGGAGAACATTTTTGCCAACTATACATATGATAAGCACTTAATATCCAAAATTTATATAAAACTTATAAAACTCAAAACAAAACAAAACACTAAACAATCCAATTTAAAAATGGGTAAAATATATAAATATACATTTCTCTGAAGAAGACATATAGATGGCCAACAGACATGTGAAAAGATGCTCATTGTCACTAATCATCAGAGAAATGCAAATTAAAACCACAATGAAATATAACCTCAGACATGTAAGAATAGCAATCCTATATAATAAAAGGCTAATATGCAAATATACTGGATGGCGGAATGACCGGTCGCTATGACGCACACTGACCACCAGGGGGCAGACGCTCAATGCAGGAGCTGCCTCCTGGTGATCAGTGTGCTCCCACAGGGGGAGCACCACTCAGCCAGACATCCCCCAAGGGATCCTGAACTGCAAGAAGGCACAGGCCAGGCTGAGGGACCCCCCTAGTGCCTGAATTTCATGCACCAGGCCTCTGGTCATCAAGAAATTAACAAACAACAAGTGCTTGTGAGGATGTGGAGAAATGGGAACACTATGGATTGTGGTGGGAATGCAGATTGGTGCAGCCACTGTGAAAACAGTATGGGGTTTCTTCAAAATATTGAAAATGGAACTGCCTTATGACCCAGGGCATCTTCTTGGACTGTATACCAAGAAACCTGAAACACTAATTTAAAAGAATATATGCACCCCTATGTTTATTGCAGCATTATTTACAAATAGAGGCCCAGTTCATAAAATCCATGCACTAGCGGGGGCCCTCAGCCCAGCCTGTGCCCTCTCACAGTCCAAGACCCCCTGGGGATTAGGCCTAAGCTGGAACACAGACATCCCTCTTGCAGTCCGGGGCTCTCACAGTCCAGGACCCCTTGCTCCTTACCACCTGCCTGCCGGGGAGGCAGGAGAGGCTCATGTCACCTCCGCCACCTCCACTGCAATTGCCAGCCATGAGCCCAGCTTCTGGCTGAACCAGGGGAGGGAGGGGGAAGTGTGGCTCAACCAGAAGCCGGCTTGCTGCTTCTTAGCACTGGCCCCACCCCACACCCACTGGTGGGCGATCTGGGGCCAGGCCAGCTCGGGGAGGGGTTGTGGGAGGTTGAGGTGCCATGGTCACGCCCCGTCTAGCCTCTGTGAAGGCTTCAGTACCACGCTGTTCCCCCCCCACTCCCCACCTCTGCAGAAGGGGTGGCACCAGGACTGGTGGCGTCACGGTCCAGTCTCGGCTCCACCTCTCCCTCGGCCTCTGCAGGTGTGGTGCTGGGACTGCCATGCCTGGCCTGTCCACGAAGGCTCGCTAGCCCCACCCCCCACCCACTGATCGTTCCAGAAGGTCATCTGGAAGGAAGTCTGGAAGGACATTCAGCTATCCAGTCTAATTAGCATATTACTCTTTTATTATTATACATAGCCAAGATCTGGGAACAGCAAAAATGTCCATTAGTAAAAGAGTAGTTTTAAAAAGCTATGGCATTTTTACACAATGGAATATTAGTCATAAAAAAGGAAGTTATCCTTTGATTCAGCATGAATGGACCTAGGGAGAGCTTTTTGCTAAGTGAAATAAGCCAGTCAGAGAAAGACATGTACCATGTAATTTCACTCACATGTGGAATATAATGAACAAAATAAACTAACAAACAAAACAGAAACAGACTCATAGATTCAGAAGAGACTGACAACTGTCAAAGGGGTGGGAAGTTGCAGGGCAGGGTGAAAAGGGTGAAGAGATCAAACAAAACAATAAACACAGATAACAGTGTAGTGGTTACCAGAAGGAAATGGGGGTGAAGGAGGTAGAATAAGGTATCGGGTGTATAAATCATGATGGAAGGAGACTGGACTTGATGTGATAAACACACAATACCGTATACAGGTGATGTATTATAAATTGTAACACCTGAAACCTATATATTTTATTAACCAATGTCATGCCCTAAATTCCATAAAAAATAAAATAATAATCAACATGAGACAAATTTTTTAAAAGAAGAACAAAAAGCAATTCTTAAATAAATAAAAAAGTATCAGGCAAGCACAGAAGCAGGAAAATATAACCCACAATAAGGAGAAAAACCAACCAATAGAAACAGTCCCCAAAATGACACAGATGATATATGTAAACAAAGACATTAAAACAACTATTGATAAATGTACTCTTTAGGTTCATTGCCTAATTACTAAGTCATATACTCTCTTATGTAAACTCAATTGGGGTGGACGTTTGTGTATATGCAAAATAGAGTCAATATTCACTTCTTTTACTGTATGGCTATTCAATTGATCAAGCATCATTTATTGACAGAATGTTTTTTCCTTGCAATGCAGGTGTAACAGTTGTCACAAATTATTCATATATAAATGTCTTATTTGGTCTACTCTATTCTATTTTGTTTGTCTACCTAAATCAATATAGTTTTTATAGCTTTTGGAGCCTTTATAGAAAGTTCTACTTTCAGGGCTCATTTGTGCTGGTCTCTTTCCACATGTACCACAGTTGGCAGTTCAAAAATCCACCTGTTAGGCTGTTTCCCTACCTGCCCCTTTTTTCTGCAACATGGTTTAGAATCATGGGAAACTGGGTAATGTCTGTGATACTATACTCATACCCACAGGAAACTACGTGGGAAGAGGGAGGTGCCTTCTTTCAGTTAAGGATGTCACTCTGCCTTGATGTCATTTCTCTAAATTTGGTCTTTCTATACTAAGGTTCTCAGACATCCAACAGGGAATGAGATCCCAGTTGTTTCTTCTTTGAGACAACCTCAAACATCATGAGTGAGTTTCTTGGAGCCTTTTATATTTTAAATGTCTCCAATTAGCAAACTTTTTTGTTGGGATACCTAAAATATTTTGTATGTCAGCACAGAACCATCTCTAAAACAATGTGTGCACTAGTCCTTCCAAACACAATTATAGGTCTGTTAGGTCTAATTTAAATAACGTGTACTTATTAAAATATGGCTCAGTTTTTTAGATATTATTTATGAGTTTATTTGAAGCAAACTGATGACATTGCTGGAAAGCAAGATCTCAAAGTCTCCCCAAATGTGACTCATCTTAAATTCCTGTATTTGGAAGACTTGGTGAAATTCTCCATTATCTCCACTAGGGGTCATAACAGCACTACATTTTTTTTAAAATGTTGCTGTGGTTTCAGTTATAATTCCATTTTGTACGCAAATTCATTGATTACCTTGTGTACTTTTAACCTGTAAAGTCATACTTGAGGATCACAGAGCTATGAATGGGAATAAAATATCATCAATATTTGACATTTCGATTAGACAATCACAAATAAGATATGTGCAGAAAAAAAACAGCTCACTTTATTTTCCGAACTACACACTATATTGTTGGCTCAGAAACCCCAGTAGTCTCAAGCACACATCTTATTTGTATCTTATGTTATTTCAAAATAGTCCTAAATGTTTATAGAAATGCCAGACTCTTTTCAGTTCATTTCAGTAGCTACTTCACACACATATTATGTATGGGAATATTAAGCATATTTTATTTTATTAAGCATAATGAAACCATTTAGCATAGTCCATAAACCAAATACTCTGCTTCATTGTTTGATTACTTTTATGAAGATTTTAACATTTATTCTTTTTAAAAATTTTCTTTATTGTTTAAAGTAATACATATAGTATTGCATGTCTCCTTTTTCCCCCATTGACCTCTCCCCAGCCACTCCCGCTGCCCAGCACATGCCCTCGCCCCCCTACTGTCTGTGTCCATTGGTCATGCTTACATACATGCACACATCTTTGGTTGACTTCTTACCTCCTCCCTCCCACCCTCCCCATCCTTCCCTCTGAGGTTTGACGGCCTGCTATTGGTTTTCAACTGGGAGGCACATGTAGCCTTGGGGGGGCAGTTTCAGTGGGGTGTTAGGGGTGGAAGAGAAGGCAGTGGGGCCTGGAGAGGCCTCCTTCTTAGTATCTATGTGATTTGCCCCATAAACCCACACATGCAAATGCTATATCCTAGTCCAGCTCTGATTACCTTATGCTTAGAATAGCCTCTTAGCCAGCCTCTCAGATGCCGCCCCTCCCCACCCAGCTCCATCCATTCTGAAACACAATGAACACCAGGGGGAGTGGGGAGGGAGGGCTCTCTCCCTGTCATCCTTACTCCGATCTGACCAGTTAGATGTCCTGCAGCAATCATATTGGACCCTAAGAAAGCCACATCCTATTTTTTTGAGGAAACTCCATACTGTTCTCCACAGTGGCTGCACCAGTCTGCATTCCCATCAGCAGTGAAGGAGGGTTCCTTTTTCTCCGCATCCTTGCCAGCACTTGTCATTTGTTGATATATTGATGATAGCCATTCTGACACGTGTGAGATGGTACCTCATTGTCATTTTGATTTACATCTCTCAGATGATTAGTGCCTTTGAGCATGTTTTCATATCTCTCTTGGCCTTTTGTATCACCACTTTCTAAAAGTGTCTATTTATGTCTTTTGCTCATTTTTTTTATTGTATTGTTTGTCTTCCTTTTGTTAAGTTGTAGGAGTTCCCTATAAATTTTGGACATTAAACCCTTATCAGAGATAACATTAGCAAATATGTTCTCCCATCAGTGGGCTTTCTTGTTGTTTTGTTTATGGTTTCTTTTGCTGTTCAGAAGCTTTTTATTTTGATGAAGTCCCTTTTGTTTATTTTCTCCTTAGTTTCCATTGTCCTAGGAGCTATATAGGTAAAGATATTGCTACCACATATGTCTGATATTTTGCTGTCAATGTATTCTTCTAAGATTTTTATGGTTTCCCATCTTATGTTTAAGTCCTTTATCTATTTTGAGTTTATTTTCAAAGAACAAGCCTTTGGTTTCATTGATCTTTTGTTTTATTAGCCTCTATGCCATTTATTTCTTCTCTAATTTTTGTTATTTCCTTCCTTCTATTGACTGGGGCTTTTCTTGTTGTTCTCTTTTTAATTCTTTAAGACAGCGGTTCTCAACCTGTGGGTCGTGACCCCTTTGGCGGTCAAACAACCCTTTCACAGGGGACCCCTAAGACCATCCTGCATATCAGATATTTACATTACGATTCATAACAGTGGCAACATTACAGTTATGAAGTAGCAACGAAAATAATTTTATGGTTGGGTCACAACATGAGGAACTGTATTTAAAGGGCCAGAAGGTTGAGAACCACTGCTTTAAGATGTAGGGCTAAATAGTTTATTATCATTTTTTCTTGCTTTTTGATGTATGCCTTTGTACTATGTACTTCCCTCTCAGGACTGCTTTCACTGTTTCTCTTCAATTTTTCATTGTTTTGTGTTCATTTTAACTTGTTTCTAGGAAGTTTTTAATTTCTTTCTTGATCTCTTTGGTAAACCATTCATTGTTTAATTACATGCTATTTTGCTTCCATGTGTTTGAATGTTTTTGACTGTTTTTATTGTAGTTGATTTCTAATTTCAGGTTATTGTGATCCAAGAAGTTTGATAAGATTTTAGTCTTTTTGGACTTATAGAGACTTGTTTTGTGACTTATCATATGGTCTATCTTTGAGAAGACCCGTGTGAACCTGAGAAGAATGTATATTCTGCAGCTTTGTGGTGAAATGTTCTTTAAATGTCAATTAAATCCATCAGGTCTAGTGTGTCATTTAAAATCACAGTTTCCTTGTTAATTTTTTTTTTTTTGTCTGGAAGATATATCCTTTGAATTCATCAGGGTGTTAAATTCCCCTAATATGCCTGTATTGCTGTCAACTCTTCCTTTAAAATTCCCTAGAAATATATATATATATACTAGAGGCCCAGTGCACAAAAATTTGTGCACTCGGGGGGGGGGGGGGGGGGC
>NW_005365372.1:1008432-1018000 GCF_000412655.1 Myotis brandtii | reverse complement strand
CCGCTCCTTGTTTTCTTTTTTTTTTTTTATTCTGGGCCAGCTTTAGCTCTGAGGCCTCACCGCTGAAAACATCGATACAATGTTGCTAAAGCCCGGCTGAATGAAAGCCGGTTTCTGGGGTTTTGTTTAGCTTCTTATTTGCAACATAGTACATAGTTGCTTAGAGTTGCAGCTTAGAGGTCGGCAAGTGAGGCGGGGAACGTTGGAGTCCGCAGCAAGCAAGCCTCCCTGCTCGCTTCAGTGCATGGCTGCCGGCCGCCATCTCCGCTGACAGTTAATTTGCATATACTCACTGGTTAGCCAATGAAAAGGGTAGCGGTCGTAAGCTAATTACCATGTTTCTCTTTTATTAGTGTAGATTCCCTAGAAATAAATATATATATATTGCAAGTTGCTCCTGCATTTAGTGCATACATGTTTACCAGGGTTATATAATCTTGTGGGATCGATCCCTTTAGAATTATGTAGTGACCTTTATTTTCTCCTGTCATGGTGTTCATTTTGAAGTGTATTTTGTCAGATGTGAGTATTGCTACCACAGCTTTTTTTGTTGTTTCCATTTGCATAGAAAAATTTCCATCCCTTCATTCTCATCCTGTATGAATCTTCTTCTCTGAGGTGGGTCTCTTATAGACTGGATATATTTGGCTCATCTTTTCAAATCCATTTATCTATCCTGTGTCTTTTTATTGGAGCATTTAATCTATTTTTATTTAAGGTTATTATTCATAGGTACTTATTTATTGCCATTTTAATTATTTATACCTATGTTTCTCTCTTTCTCTTATTATTACAGCAGTCCCTTTAGCATTTCTTATCTTATTTTATTTTTTTTATTTATTAAGGTATTACATATGTGTCCTTATCCCCCCATTGCCCCCCACCCCCTCACTCATGCCGTCACCCCCCTAGTGTCTGTGTCCATTGGTTAGGCTTATATGCATGCATAAAAGTCCTTTGGTTGATCTAGCATTTCTTATAGTGCTGATTTGGTGGTGATAATCACCTTGAGGGTTTTTTTTTTCTGAGAGGTTTTTTATTTCACCATCTAATTTGAATGATAGACTGGCTAGAGAGAGTAATCTTGGTTTCGGATCCTTTTTTTTTTTTCATTACCTTGAATACTTCATGCCCTTCCCTTCTTGTCTATACAGTTTCTAATGAGAAATCTGCTGACAGTCTTATGGGAGCACTTTGTAGGTAAAAATTGCTTTTCTCTCGCTGCCTTTAAATTCTCTCTTTTCTTTAACTTTTGGCATTTCAATTATGATGTGTCTGGCTGTGGATCCCTTTGGTTCTTCTTACTTGGGTCTCTCTGTGCCTCCTGAGCTTGTTTACCTTTTTTCCTCACCACGTTAGGGGTGTTTTCTGCTATTATTTCTTCAAACACATTCTCTAATCCTTGTTCACTTTCTTCACCTTCTGTTAACCCTGTGATATGAATATTGTTACATTTCATGTTGTCCCACAGTTCCCTTAAGCAGTCCTCCTGTTTTTTTTATTGTTTTTTATTGTTTGTTTATTTCTCTGCTTGAGTGACATTTTTCCTACACTGTCTTCAAAATCTGTCATCTGATCCTTGGCTTCCCCTAATCTGCTGTGTATTCCTTCCAATATGTTCTTTATTAGTGCTATGTTATTCTTTATTTCCTACTAGTTTTTTTTCACAGTTACTATTTCTTTTCTTATGCTATTGAGCAGCTTTTCCATCATTGTACTAAACACTATATCTGATAAATTTCCTATCTCCATTATGTTTATCTCTTTATCTGGAGAATTCTCTTGTTCTTTCATTTGGGGGTTGTTTATTTTCTCCCCATTTTGGCTGCCTGTTTGTATTTGTGTCTATGTATTAGGTATATATGCTACAACTCCCAATCTCTGGTGCAAAACAATGTCAAACCGGCCCCAAGTCCCCGGTTTGGAGCTATAAGCAATCCACAGCTTTTTGCTCCCTCTGCTAGGGCTGGGTGCCTTTGGATCAGACCAAGTTTTGCCCCAGGCTCTGCTTTCCTTAGCCCTGGGCCCAGAATGAGATCAGGCAAAGACTCAAAGGCTCTAGAGATCTGCCTCTGCCTGCAGTCTGATTCTTCTTCTTAAAGTCTTAGTTTGCCTCAAGCTATCAACCACAGGGCTGGGGGAGGAGGGGAAGAGGTCTTCCAACAGGATGGACCAACTGCCTTCCCTCCAGGCAACAACTGCCTGCATAAAAAAGTTCCAAAGAAAAAGTTGTTCTCTGCAGCATGAGGGAATGACTCAGCACAGGAAATCTGGGTGGCTACTGTCTGAGGTCCATCCCCATTAGCTCCCAACCCTGCTCCTGCTCACACAGCTCTAGTACATTCTGCCCTTCCTTTGCCATAGCACAAGGTGAGTTTCTGCAAATGAAATTTTGTGCATTGACCCTTTAAGAGTATGCCTGCATTTCCAGCTGTCTCTGGTTGGCATGCAGCAACCCTGGTGCTTTTCAAAGCCAGATGTTCAGTGGGCTCCTTTCTCAGTTCTGGTTCTCTGGGCTTGGGAGCCCAGCTTGGGATTTAGACTCCAGAGTTCTCAGTGGGAACACCCCACAGCTGAGATATACATTTGGACCTTCAGCTGCTGTCTGTGAGAGCCTGACAAGCCCTTTTGTGCCTCCATACTTCCTACCAATCTCTATGCAGTCTCCATTTTTCATCCTTGGTTATCAGGGTTTTCTCCAGCTAGTCTTCAGTTGGTTTTTCAGGGTGATTTTTCTGTATTTTAGCTGTATTTCCAGTTTGGTCCTGGGAAAGTGTCAATGTAGCTTCCACTTATTCTGCCACCATTTTTAATCCATCTCTCAATGGCTCATCTGGGTAATCTTGGTTGTAGGTCCTTAATTTTCATCCTTTTGAATATTTTGTACCAGTCCCTATTAGCTTGCAAATTTCTATTGAGAAATCTGCTGACAGTCTTATGGGAGTTCCCTTGTAGTTAACTGCTTTACTCTAACATTCACTCTTTGTCTTTAATCTTTGCTGTTTTAATTATGATGTTTCTTGGTGTGACCCTCTTTGGGTTCATCTTGTTTGGGACTTTGTGCTTCCTGGATTTATATATCTATTTCCTTCACCAGGTTAGTGAAATTTTCTGTAATTTCTTCAAATAGGTTTTCAATTCATTGCTCTCTCTTTTTTCTCCTTCTGATATCTTTATTTTGCAAATGTTGGTATCCTTATGTTGCCCCAGAAGTCCCTTAAATTATCTTAATTTGCCCTAACCGGTTTGGCTCAGTGGATAGAGCATCGGCCTGTGGACTGAAGGGTCCCAGGTTCGATTCCGTTCAAGGGCATGTACCTTGGTTGTGGGCACATCCCCAGTAGGGGGTGTGCAGGAGGCAGCTGATCGATGTTTCTCTCTCATTGATGTTTCTAACTCTCTATCCCTCTCCCTTCCTCTCTGTAAAAAATCAATAAAATATATTTAAAAAAATAAAATAAAATAAATTATCTTAACTTGCTTTTTTGTCTTTTTTTGTTTGTTTGTTTATTGTTCTGATTGGGTGTTTCATGCTACTTTATCTTCCAAATAGCAGACTCAGTCCTCTGCTTCATCTATTCTATTTTTGATTGCCTCTAATGTATTCCTTATTTCAGTTATTGTATTCTTAATTTTCTGTTTTATGTTCTCTATCTCCATTTTCATGTTTCATATCTTTGTTGAAGTTCTCATTAAGATCATTAAGCATCCTTATAACTAGCATTTTGAATTCCGCATCTATTAATTTGCTAGCCTCCACTTTGTTTATTTCTTTTTTCTGGAGTTTTGATGTGTTCTTTTATTTGATACATGTTTCTTTGTCTCCTCATTTGGCTGATTTTTTGTGTATTGTTTGTTTCTGTGTATTAGATAGAACTGCTACAGCTCCCAATCTTGGTAGAGTGGCCTTATGTAGTAAGTGTCCTGTGGGGCACAGTGGCATAGTCTCCCTAGTCACTTGAGCTGAGTGCTCCATGTGTGTCTCTTTTAAGGGTTGTGTGAGCCCTCCTGTTGTAGTTGAGCTTTGATTACTGTTGACACATCAATCAGACCTTCAAGTTGATTAGTTGTGAGGACTGGCTATGACTACAGTGGAGGAGCTGTTGTGCAGGATTTGACCTTACCGAGTCAAATTCACTTTAGCAGGGATCTGGTGCCTGCCAAGTCACCCATTTATTATCATTCATGGATGTGGTTGGGTGGTTCTCTGGTGTGGGCTGAAGCTGGATACTGAGTGTTTTAGTTCTGGGGCCTCTTAGAAGGTATAGGCCAAGGTTAGTTGTTGCCTGTTTCCTGCACTTGGCCACCTGATATGAGCTACAAATTGATCTGGACACGGTTGCCGCTTGTGCTGGGATTGGAGGTCTGGGAGAAGCTAAACTGAGAACTGAAGCCTACTGTCACTAGTGCTGGGCTTGGGGCCACTTAGCAAGAGGTATGGGGTGCATCGAGGCCAAATGCTGCTTCTGGGGTGTTTGTGAACTTCTAAAATATTTTAGTAATGTCCACAGCATAATCTAACGTGGACCATTTTCATGGAAAGGTCATGGAAGCAGTTTGGGTGCGCCCATAAGTTGGATGAGGTGGGGGGTGCATTTCTCAGGAAATCACCAAGGCAGTGCAAACAGTGTTAGCCAGGTGGATGGAGACTCACATATAACACCTGCCTGCACGTGCAGGGTGAAGTATCATCAAAGGAATAATGGTGTATGCCAGCACTTCTGTCTGGGAGAAAGCTGCTGCTCCAGCCCTTTCCCTAAAGCTCGACAATTCAGTTCCTTCTAGTATGTCCCTGTAATCCTTAGATCTGTTGCCCCAGCATTGGAGCTCAGAGCAAATGACTCTGAGTAAGTCTACACATGGGCCTTTTTAAGTGGAACAAATGGGGCTCTTTAATCTCACTCAGCCACTATATCTGCTGTTTTTAATAACCAGAAGTTATAGGGACTTCTCAGCACTGGAACTTAGGCCGGGGAGCCTGGTATGGGATAGAACTGCTTGCTTATCAGAGCGGGCCTCTATGTCCCCCCTGATTCTTAACCACATATGGTTGTAAGTCCAACCCGTTCCACATCTCTGCCCCTCCTTCTAGTCTTGATGCATGTTATTCTGTGTATCCTTAGTTATAGGACTTCTGTTCAGTGAGATTTCAGGCTATTATCACTGATGATTGTTCTGTAGTTTAGTTGTAATTTTTATGTGGTCATGGGAGGAGGCAAGTATAGCATTTACTTACTCTGCCATCTTGACCTGAAGTTACTCCTTTAAAATTTTAATATTATTTTAAAAGTTGTCTCATTATGTGAATATACTGCAACACACATAAATATGCCTTCTTGTTTAACATCTATT
The DNA here is from genome assembly GCF_000412655.1 of Myotis brandtii. Lineage (NCBI taxonomy): Eukaryota > Metazoa > Chordata > Mammalia > Chiroptera > Vespertilionidae > Myotis > Myotis brandtii. Next base: position 1,012,648 of record NW_005365372.1, on the reverse strand, counting down.
CTGTTTTTTTCTTAATATTTGCTCTTGATTCATTCATTGAACAAATATTTAATAAGTGTGTACCATAAGCCAGGTACTATAATTCCACTGGGAATATAGCAGATATACCTGTGTGTGATCATATATCCTCATGTGTATAGGTGTGTAGCCTTCATGATGCTTAAGTTTGTGATGCTGCAACAAAAAACTTGGGGGATAAATCTGTGTCTGTCATTTCTCAATAACTCATTTGCATAGGTTTTTAAGAATGAAATTACTAAATTGGAGGATGTGAACAATATAAGGCTGTTAATATAAATTACCACATATCTCAATAGAAAGATTGTATCATTTTATATGCTTGTAAAAATTATACAAGCAGGAATCATGTCTTTCTTGCTAATCATACCACTATATTCCCATCACCTGAGACTGTGCCTGTGGGGGCCCTGACCAGAGTACACTTGAGGTTCAAGGCCTCCTCGCAATGTGCATGAGTGCAGGAGAGGACACAGCAGTATTACTAAGTGAAAGGCCCCTTTTGCCCTACACATACGTGGGGGCAATGACTCAGCAATAGCACTATATGCACTGCACAAGCCCACCCTTATGTAACCTGTTTATGTTAATGTAGCACAAGTGTAACGAATTGGCACGAGGTTTCTTTTGTTTGAGTGTGTATATAAGTTGCTACTGACCAGCCAGTTGTTGGCTGCTTTGTTCATAATAAAGCATGTCTCACCTACCTGTTGTTACCTGTGTTTTTCAAATTCCCTGCACCCAGAAGGGTCTAGTTCCTGGCTGAAGATCTTGCCCCTAACAGTGCCTGACACCTATTATGTAGTTAATACATTTAAAAATAAATAAATAAATGAGTAAAATCTCATCAACAGTATATTAGAAATTGCACCTATCTTTGCCATAATGTCATTTAATGGCTAAAAGTGTACTTTAGAGCCAGGTTACATGGGTGTCTATTTCTCTTCTTTCACAGTGAAAGTTACTTGATCACTTGGACAAGTTACTTGATCACTCTATGTTTTAATATTTTCAACTGTAAAGTGGAGTTAATAGTAATATGACCTCATATGGTTGTTGTAAAGATTAAATACATTGATTCTTAAACATTGTCTAACATATAGTTAACAGTCAATAGCTATTATCTATAGCTATTATTATAGTTTCAAAATGTCTATTAAAAGACTAAATTTACCACTATATTATTTTATTGTTATAAGTTGCATTCACTTGATTGTGATTATAATTTTCAAAAGTATATTATATATAAATATGCAGGGTGGGGAAAAAGTAGGTTTACTGTTGTGATTATGCAAAACGCAGTTTATTTTTGTATTATTCTTTATTAATTATTATATTATTTTCCATATGAATAACTGTAAACCTACTTTTGCCCTACACTGTATATGTGTATTTTGAGTTTTGTATATATATTCTGAGTCTTATAGTTTCTATTATTTATGTGTATGAATTCTTATTTTTTCTTTATTGATTAAGGTATCACATATGTGTTCTTATTCCCCCACTGTCCCCTCACCGCTCCTCTCATGCCCTCACCCCCCTGGTGTCTGTGTCCATTGATTATGCTTATATGCATGCATACAAGTCCTTTGGTTGATCTCTCCCCCTTACCTTCACCCTCCCCTACCTCCCCTCTGAGGTTTGACCGTCTGATTGATGCTTCTCTGTCTCTGGATCTGTTTTTGTTCATCAGTTTATGTTGTCCATTATATTCCACAAATGAGTGAGATCATGTGATATTTATCTTTCTCTGACTGGCTTATTTCGCTTAGCATAATGTTCTCCAGTTCCATCCATGCTGTTGCAAATAGTAAGAATTCCTTCTTTTTTACAGCAGCATAGTATTCCATTGTGTATGTACCACAGTTTTTTAATCCACTCATCTGCTGATGGGCACTTAGGCTATTTCCATATCTTAGCTATGGTAAATCGTGCTGCTATGAACATAGGCGTGCATATATCCTTTCTGATTGGTGTTTCTAGTTTCTTGGGATATATAAATTCTATTTTTAAAAAATATAAAACATCCAGGCTGGCCTGGCCTAGTTGAGTGTTGACCTATGAACCAGGAGTTCGATTCCCGGTCAGGGCACATGCCCAAGTTGTGGGCTCGATCCCCAGTGGAGCATGCAGAAAGCAGCCAATCAGTGATTCTCTCTCATCATTGGTGTTTCTATCTTTCTCTCATTCTCTCTGAAATCAATAAAAATATTTTTTAAAAATAAAATAAAAAAATATAAAACAAGCAAACAAACTTTGGACTCTCAAGTCAAATAGTTCTAGTTTGAATTGTGACTCGATGATAAACTTTGGGAACTTGAGTGAGTTAATTAAATTATTTGTGCCTCCATTGTGTCACCTATATCACGAAGATAATAAGAATGTCTTCCTCAAAAGGTTTTAGTAATTATTAAATAACTTATACTTAAAAATAACTTTTCAAAGTGCCAAATATATAGTAATGGCTCAATCAATGTTAGCAATCCCCACTTCTCACCAAGACTGTGACCCTCCTCTTATTATTAAATCCCTTTTTATCTGTATTTCAACTTCTATACTACTTCTAGACTAGTCTTCCAAAGGACAACTATTCTCATGATATTTCTCCATCTCTACTCAAAATCATTTATTTCCCATCACTTACTAAATTAGGTCAAAAATTAACCTAGCATTTTATATCTTCCAATCTCTGATTCCAAATTTTCTTTCCAGCCTTCTTTAAATCAATACCTCTTCCCCAGCATGGAACCATTGCTCTTTTGTAAGTTTGCTCATCACTTTTACTCCTCCACACATCACTGTTATGGAATGAACATTTTTGTTCCCCCAAAATTCATATGAAAGCATAACTCTCAGTGCAATGGTATTCACATGTGGGTCCTTGAGAGTAATCAACTTTAAATGAGGTAATGAGAATAGAACCCCATGACAGTATTAGTACACTTCTAAGAAGAAGAAAAGACAATAGAGCTTATTCTCTCTGACATATGAAGATACAGCCATCATCAAGCCGGAAAAAATGGCTCTAATGAGGAGCCCAAACTGACTGGCACCTTGATCTTGGGCTTCTGATCTTCCAGAAATATGAGAATTAAATGTCTGTTTAAGCCACACAATCTATGATATTTTGTTATAGTAACAGAAGTTGACTAACTTCTTTATGCTTAGAATGCATTTCATTCAATCTCTATGTAACAAAGTTAATGCAAGTCTGACTCAAATTAAATCTGTTTTAAATAAGATTTCTTGTCCCCCTAATGAATACTAGTATATGTGCTTAGTGTCTCCCATGAAGTCAAATTTCAGCCCTTTGTATACTTGTGCTACCTTCCATGGGACAATAAGCTGCTTGAGACAGGGATTGTGCCTCCTTTATCACTTAGTGCCAAGTAGCAAATAGGTGCTCCATAACAATGTGTTAAATTGAAACCTTGGTATTTACCAATAAAATTTTAGAAAGAAGATTAATTCCTGGGCTTGTTTTTCAGAATTCCAATTTTAAGTTGTTTTGGTGTGAAGTTTGGAGCTGGTGAGTATACTCTAGGAAGAAAAAGATAGATTACTGAAAATGTTATTTATTTTTAAAATATATTTTAATTGATTTCAACGAGTAGGGAGAGGGAGAGAGAGATGGAAACATCAAGATGAGAGAGGATTATTGATCAGCTGCCTCCTGCACACCTCCTACTGGGATCGAGTCTACAATCGGGGCATGTGTCCTTGACTGGAATCAAACCCGGGACCCTTAAGTCCGCAGGCCAATGCTCTATCCAGTGAGCCAAACCAGCTAAAGCTGAAAATATTATTAAATATACAGATTTGATCAAATAAGGTTTATAGATGATCTAATAAGGTTGTTTTGTTATCAGCTTGGTCTTTCATCCTGAAAGCTTAAAGTTTCTTAGACTAATATGTTTCAATTGTCTGGCAAACAAGAGAGCAAGTGAGCAAGCAAGAATGAGTTTTGTAAAAAAAAAAAAAAAAACTTGTGAAGTTTTATACAGATGCAATAGAGCAAGATGGAGTAGAACAAACACAAAATAAAAACTTGATTGAGAAGGCCAGATACAGAGAAAACTACAGAATTCTCCCCTTGGTCCCACTCTAGTAGCCTAGTCTGAATCATTCATTTATCTTTTTTTTATAATTTTTATTTCTTAAAGTATTAAAAAGAGTATTACATCTGTCTCCTTGTCCC
>NW_005365372.1:982961-1008393 GCF_000412655.1 Myotis brandtii | reverse complement strand
CCCGCCGGGTGTCTTGTGTCCATTGGTTAATCTTATATGCATGCATATTAGTCCATCGGTTGATCTCTTAATCCCCCCCCAAACCCTCCCCAGACTTCCCACTGTAGTTTGAGAGTCTGTTCAATGTTGCTCTGCCTCTGCATCTACCCCTGTTCATCAGATTATACTGGTCCCCATTATCTGTCCCAACCTCACTGGAGCAGTCCCAACCTGACCGGGGCCGTCCCGACCTCACCGGGGCCGTTTCAACCTCACCGGGGCCGTCCCGACCTCCCCGGGGCCGTTTATCTTTTATTCATTCATTTGTTCTATTCAACAAACATTTACTGAGTGACTATTATGTGGAGAACTGTGCTTAGCCTGTAGGGGAGACAGGGTAGCTCACATTCTGGGTATGGAGGTAACCATAAAATAACAATCATACTGGCCATAGCATAAACGAGTGTGTGTTCTGGGAGGTCAAAAATAGCAGGGACCAGTGGGCTACAGCTAACTCACAGAGTGAAGGTAATCATAAAGTTCCTTCCTGTTACCACAAAGCTCACTGTGGCAGCTCAGGAATCCATGAGGAGCATCTAGGATTAGAATTCGTGGAAATTCTTGCATTTGTGATCCTTTGGACTACATATTTTCTTGTCAGTTTTTCTCCAAACTGGCACAAAAGGTGTTGGGGGTAACATTTGGACATTTTACTTCTTTTTATTAGTTTTCATTATTAATTTTTAAGTTATTCTATTTTTTTGTCCATGTTTTTCTTCTTACTTTGAATATGGTTTCCCACATTTTGAATATGGAATCAGTAGGAAAATTACAGTACCATATACTGCCCAACTTTTGCTTTATGGCCAGTGTTTCTAACACAGTCACAGTTGCCTTATTATAAAAGCCTAATTGACTAGTTTCCTATATATCTGATAGTCTGATTCATCACAATCAATTGCCAAATAAATTTTTATACAAATAGTCTCTAAAGAAGGTGTTTCATTCCAAGGAATTTTATATCTTATGAGCCAATCAACAGCATTTATGATATAGCTACAAGGTAACTAACAATATGACAGGTGCTTTGAGGAACTTTTGAAATGGCACATGCAGCCTCTGTACACAAACTGCAAAGCACAGCTATAACCCGTGTTCTTTTTAAAAAAAAAACAGAATATGATTATATTTAATGCACAAGTTTGATACAACCAAAAAGTAAAACACCAGAGTAAAATAGTAACAAAAAACATGGTATTTCGTTTACAATGCATGAGAAATGATTAACATCTTTAGTTATAAACAACTTAAATCCACCAGTGACACTATAATAATGCAAGGAAGCTGGAAAAATGAAATGAAAAAGTATAAGTGATGATTAAGCAGTGAGCATATATGATTTTGCTGAGCAGTGATGGAGAATAACTTCTCTGCAGTGTCAGTGAGCAGAATAAAGACAATGACACCTAATAGTCTACAGCTTTGAACAGTGTTGTGCAGTTTGAAGTCTCAAACAGGGGGAGGCAGAATAAAGAGAAGGACCTAGAATGAGGGGAAAGCTAACTTTTGACTCTATATATAAATTGAGTATTTTTAGCCAGAGTAATTCCAATTCATTGGAATTTTTTCAACAAGTTAGTTGAATAAATTCAAAAGAAATGATATAAAAGCAGATTTAATGCAGAGAAAATGCGTGGCCAGTGTAAGCACCTAAAACACTACTTGTCTACAATGTCTGAGCACCACCACAAGAGTACGCACTAACTCTATTAGTAGATGATAACGTAGGGAGTACAGTCAGTTGTACTGTGATCCTTATATAAGGGGCCTGGTGGGTACCCGAAACATTGAGGGATCACTTTGCTTTTCAGTATACCTGAAACTACAAAGTAATATTGAATGTAATCTAATTGAAAAAAAAAAAGACATTAGATGACATGGGGGGAGGGTAAAATTAAAAGGGAAACAAAGGTACATAAAGTAATAACTACATACTTAACAAATTTCTATGTTGCCTAAAATGTAAAAAAAGACTTTTTAATGAATACATTTTTAATCTACGCTATGATAATACGTAAAATAGAAATATATGGGAGCCCTGGAGGAGGCCTTGCAACGGCATGTCCAGGGCTTCGGTATTAAGGTCTTCAGCTTTCCATCTCTTGGTGCTAGTCCCACAGCAACAAGGACAACAGTCATCATGCTGCTTACAGTTCTCGCCATCACCCGCTGGGTCACCTTGGACACAGCGCTCACTCCTGTCAGGCTGGCAGGGAGTGTCCATAGCCACGCCCAAGAGGCACCTCTGAAGCCTGGCTGGCGGGTGTTTCAGATGGTGGCAGAAGCAATGGCAGCGTCTGTTCCGGCATCCCACGCATGTCTCCAGTAACCCTTGTTCTTTTCATTAGTTTTTCTTTAGTTTACTACATTCGGTATTTGCATCTCATGGGAAGGGGCAGAAGGCAAATAACTTGTATTTGTTGGGTTCACACTGTCTTCCATGCACTTTGTTGTATTTATAATGTCATTGAATTTTCAAAATAATCCTATGAAGCAGATGTGATTACCATCCAGGAGTCAGAACATATCAGCTAGTTATGTGTCTCTGGGCAGATTATCCAGCCTCTCCAGGTCTCAGTGTTCTCATTTCACTTTTCACTTACACAGTTGTTGGGAGTGCTCCAGAGCAAAGTAGGTGAGAATATAAAAGTACTTGCAAAACTATAATGTGCAATGGCACGGTAAGGTGTTCTTATTAGTATGCTCAGCAGCATTTCTAGAATAATAAGGAAGAAATCTGGTTATTGCCATTTTGAAACTGCCATCATTCAGCCTTATCCCCTTTTAAATTTATTTCCTAATAGAATGAGTCAAACTTGCTGCTGTTGCTAATTAAATGATTTTATTAATGAATATATCAGCTGTGTGTGTGTCTGTGTGTGTCTGTGTGTGTGTGTGTGTGTGTGTGTGTGTCTGATAGGTAAATCTGTTTCAAACACTTAATTTCTTTGAATCAGGCCATTTTTTTTCTTTTTAAGGCTCATAGTAAACAAATTATATTTGTTTTCTTTTGTGTGTGTATATATGTCTGTGTGATTCTTTTTCTTATAAATGTATTGTCATTGCAGAAGTAATAATACCACACTGTTAACTTTTTGGCATTTTAGATGTTTTCGCCAAGACACTCTCTCTCTCTCTCTCTCTCTCTCTCTCTCTCTCTCTCTCTCGGTATACATAAAATCCAAAGGAAAACATAGTAGATATATCAATAAAATTAGTTCCCTGAAATTGACAGCATTAATGATTCTTTTTGTGTCTTATCATTCTGCCCCATGCTCACTGGACAGACTCTCTTACACTCTGGGCATTCCTTATTAAAGTTCTTCTCAAAGTGTGTTCTTAGGACCACCTGCATCAAAATTACCTAAGAGCATGTTAAAAATGCAGTGACACATGCCGCACCCCAGACTTACAGAATCAGAACCTCTAGCAGTGGTGCTATCAAAACTGCATTTTTAATAGGCTCCCAAGCCAATTTTATACATAGTAACAATGATGGGCCTTGACGAAGATGGCGGCATAGGTAAACACCAGAGACTGCTGCCGCAAACAACCACTTCAAAAATACAACTAAAAGACGGAACGGACATCACCCAGAACCACAGGAAGGCTGGCTGAGGAGAGACTCTTCAACTAGAAGGAAAAATAACAGCACACCGAGGCTCAGAGGAGGCGCAGTGTGGAAAATACTCAGGTGCGGAGGTGCGCGCGCAAAGCGGGCTGGTGGCTGAGAGCGCGGTTGTCGTTTTCGGTCAGGGGGGAGTCTCAGACTCTGAGCTCCAGATACGGGCGAATCGCTGGGGACTCGGACTCAAACGGGAGAAGCGGGAGTGTCTGGCATCAGTTGGAAGGCAGCTTTCTCTCCGAGGTTTGCAGCGGTTCCTGGGGTTCTGAGAAGCAGAGCCTCTGGGAACAGGACTGAGGGCACCATAACGGCTCCCTCCGCCCGCCCTGTTGAGCCCGCCCCGCCCAAGCCCTGCGCAGAGCCATTTGCCGGATCGCCTCAGGCAAAGGCTAGATTAGCACCTCCCCAGAGGACAGAAGTTTTCCGCGGCAGACACAGCTGATTCACACAGCCAGTCGGCCTGGTGGTCAAATCCCTCTAGTATTAACTACAACAATCAAGGCTCAACTAGAACAAGACTGCGCACAAAGACCACTAGGGGGTGCACCAAGAAAGCATAAAAAATGCGGAGACAAAAAAACATGACAGAAATGGAGGATATAGAGCTAAAAATCGCAATTTTGAGGGCTTGCAAAAATGTGCTAGAAGCTGTCAATAAACTTGAGGAGAGAGTCACGAAAACTAATGAGACCCTCGATGCTATGATAAAGAACCAACTAGAAATTAAGCATACACGGACTGAAATAAAGAATATTATACAGACACCCAATAGCAGACCAGAGGAGCGCAAGAATCAAGTCAAAGATTTGAAATGCGAAGAAGCAAAAAACACCCAACCGGAAAAGCAAAATGAAAAAAGAATCCGAAAATACTAAGATAGTGTAAGGAGCCTCTGGGACAGCTTCAAGCGTACCAACATCCGAATTATAGGGGTGCCAGAAGAAGAGAGAGAGCAAGATATTGAAAACCTATTTGAAGAAATAATGACAGAAAACTTCCCCTACCTGGTGAAAGAAATAGACTTCCAAGTCCAGGAAGCGCAGAGAACCCCAAACAAAAGGAATCCAAAGAGGACCACACCAAGACATATCATAATTAAAATGCCAAGAGCAAAAGACAAAGAGAGAATCTTAAAAGCAGCAAGAGAAAGAGACTCAATTACCTACAAGGGAATACCCATACGACTGTCAGCTGATTTCTCAACAGAAACTTTGCAGGCCAGAAGGGAGTGGCAAGAAATATTCAAAGTGATGAATAGCAAGAACCTACAACCAAGATTACTTTATCCAGCAAAGCTATCATTCAGAATTGAAGGTCAGATAAAGAGCTTCACAGATAAGGAAAAGCTAAAGGAGTTCATCACCACTAAACCAGTATTATATGAAATGCTGAAAGGTATCCTTTAAGAGGAGGAAGAAGAAAAAGGTAAAGATACAAATTGTGAACAACAAACATGCATCTATCAACAAGTGAATCTAAGAATCAAGTGAATAAATAATCTGATGTACAGAATGAACTGGTGATTATAATGAATCAGGGACATAGAAAGGGAATGGACTGACTATTCTTGGGGGGGAAAGGGAAATGGGAGATGCGGGAAGAGACTGGACAAAAATCGTGCACCTATGGATGAGGACAGTGGGTGGGGAGTGAGGGCGGAGGGTGGGGCAGGAACTGGGAGGAGGGGAGTTATGGGGGAAAAAAAAGAGGAACAAATGTAATCTGAACAATAAAGATTTAATAAAAAAAACAATGATGAATGTCTAAAATGAATGTAGTAGAAAACATTTTAAAAATACACAAGAATAGTAAAAAAAAATCAAGCACTTCAAAATAGTATACAATGACAAATAAATCTTCCATATATTCTTTGCTCTTTCCTGCTCTTACCCAGAAAACCAGAGCACAGAAGAAAATTTTCTTCACATTTTCTCAAACAAACCAACCACTTGAGAATTAATGATATATTTGTAAAAAAATACAAATTCCTCACTTTGATTCTCACTCAGCCATAATGAATCAGAAGTTCTTGGGGGTGGGGCTTGACAATCTGAATGTCAATAAACTTGCTAGGCAATTGTGATACACACTCCAGTTAGTCAAGGCACATGGAGTAGCTGCTCCAAATATTTTCCTTTTCATTGAGATACAATTCTGATATCATATAATTGATACATTTAAAATGTATAATTCAATAAGTTTTAGTATATTTACAATGTTGTGCAACTGCCACCATTATATAATTTAAGAATATTTTCATTGCTCCCAAAAGAAACTCCATGCCCAGTCGCATTTACCTCTATTCTAACTTTACTACAGCTCTTGGCAAGCACCAATCTACTTTTGGTTTCTATGGAAATTGTATATTCTAACATTTCATGTAAGTGAAATTATATATTATGTGGCCATATATATCTGACTGTGTTCACCTAGCATGTTTTCAAGTTTCAGCATCATTACACCTTATAATAGCACTTTATACCCACTTGCTCCAGCACTGTTTGTTGAAAGACTATTCTTTGCCCCATTGAATTATTTTGGCATCCTGGCTGAATATCAATTGCACACAAAAGATGGGTTTATTTCTGGACTCTTAATTCTATTCCATTGATTTATATATCTATTGTTATGCCAATACTACACTGTTTATTACTGCAGCTTTGTAGTAAGTTTTGAAACCAGGGAGTGTGTGTCCTTCAATTATTCTTATTTTTTAAAGATTGTATTTGCTATTCTGGTTGCCTTGCATTTCCATATGATGGGATTTTAAAAAAATTTATATAGGTCTTCTTTAATTTACTTCAACAAAATTTGCAGTTGTCAGTGTACTAGTACATGTCTCACACTTCTTTTGTCAAATTTATTTCTAAATATTTTATTCATTTTAAAGCTATTGAAAAAAAAGAATTGTTTTCTTAATTTGATTTTTGGATTATTAGTTCCTAGTGTTTAGAAATAAAATTTATTTTTAATAAAATTGATCTTGTATCGTACAACATTGGTGAACTCATTTATTAGCTCTAGTTGTGTTTTAGTTGATCCTTATAAGCTTTTCTATACACAAGACTATGTCATCTGCAAATATATTTTTACTTCTTCATTTCTAATTATGGATTATTTTTATTTTTTTTCTTCTGATTGTCCTAGCTAGAATCTCCAGTACAATCTTATCTAATAAAGAGGGAATATGCAAACTGACCCTCACACTGTCACAAAGATGGTGGTGCCCATAGCCACAAGATGGCAGCAACCAGTCTCCTCAGCCCTGCCGGAGTCCCACAGTTCTTTCAGTCCAGCCGAGGGGGGTGGGGCAGCAGCAGGTACACAGTGTGGCCATACCCGCCCTCAGTCCCCCAGCCACCCAGGGCCAGCCCAAGGCACAGGCAAGCTTCAATGTCAGCTGCCCAGCTGATGCCCGAGGCGCAGGCAAGCTTTGGATGGACGCTGCCCAGCCAATGCCCGAGGTGCAGGCAAGCCTCAGATGTTAACTGCCCAGCCACCAGGGCCCGAGGCACAGACAAGCCTTGAATGGTGGCTGCCCAGCTGCCCAGGGCCACTCGAGGCTCAGGTAACCAGGGCCGGCCGAGGCTTGCACTGTTTGTAGTGGCAGCAGCAGAGGTGTGATGGGGGTGTTGCCTTCCCCTGATTGCCTGGTCGCCTCCCACCCTTGAGGGCTCCCAGACTGTGAGAGAGGGCAGGCCGGGCTGAGGGACCCCCCTCTAGTGCATGCACTGGGCCTCTAGTGTTGAATAAAAGCGTTGTGCTAATCTTTGTCTTATTTCTGATCTTGTGGGTAAAACAGCCAGTCTTTTACCATTAAATATTTTATTAGCTGAGAATTTTTTGTACAAGTGCTCTATCAGTCAAGGAATTTCACTTCTATTTCTAGTGTGTTGATGTTTTTAAATATTGTAGGGTGTAGAATTTTGACAAATGTTTTTCTGTATCTACTGAGATAATCATATGACTTTTATTTTTTTTACTAGGGGCCAAGTGCACGAATTTGTGCACCTTGAAAGAAACTGTGGGCTGTGAGGCTGTGGTGGGCACAAGGGTGGGTATCTGCCCATCCTCCACACCCCTGCCCAGCCCCTCCTGCTGCGGACCCTGGTCCCTTGTCTGCCAGCAGCGCTGCTCCTGCCACCACCGCTCCCATGTGCTGACAGCGCTGCCCTGCTCACACTTGCTGATGGCACGGAACGATTGGGGCTGGCGCTAGCAGCAGGTGCAAGTGGGGTAGAACCATCAGTGGGTGTGAGCAGCGGCTGCTGCCCCAATTGCCCCTCAGGAGCAGGGGGAAGTAGAGAAGCCCTCAGGGGTGATTGAGGCCTGCAGCCGCCACTCGCACCCACTGACGGTGCCAAGCGATTAGGACCGGTGCCAGGCACTGGCAGCAGGTGTGAGTGGTGGCTCCAGCGCAGGCAGTGGGTTTGAGCAGGGCCATCTCCTGCAGCAGGTGCGAGAGGTGACTACTGGCCATAATTGCCCCTCAGGAGCAGGGTGAGGTGAAGAAACCCTGAGGGGTGATAAGGCCCTGCAGCCACCACTCACACCCGCTGAAGGTGCCGAGTGATTGGGGCCGGTGCTGGGTGCTGGTGCTGGGTGCTGGCAGCAGGTACAAGGGCTGGGTGGGACCACAGCACATGGGAGCAAAGAATTTTCAATAACCACCAGAGGCTCGCCCTGATGACAGTGACCAATGCTCCACCTTGGTCTGGCACCCCTGCTCACCCTCTCCACCATCCTGTCACAGCCGATGCCCACCATGTCCCGTGCTCTGCTGCCTGCTGCCAATACCCACCATGTTCCACGTGCACTCTCTAGTGGTCAGCGCACATCATAGTGACTGGTTGTTGGGTTGCTTGATTGTTCCAATGTTCGGTCTATTTGCATATTAGGGATATATATATATATATATGTAATAGTAATATATTATGTTAAATTACTTGATTTTTACAGGTTGAACCAACCATGTCATCTAGGGATAAATCTCACTTGGTCATAGTATATAATATTTTTGTATGTTGCTGGGTTTCATTTATTAGTATTTTGTTGATGATTTCTGTATCTATATTCATAAGAAATATTGGTCTGTAGTTCTTTTCTTGTCTGGTTTTGATATCGGGATAACACTGGCCTAGTAGAATGAGTTGAGTAGTGCTTCCTCTTCTTGTAATTTAAAAAAATGTATGAAAAGTTAGTCTTAATTCTTCTATTATTGATTTGTACTTTAACAAGATTGTTGTTAGAGAGATGCTTGGTATGATTTCAATCGCTTGGAATTTGCCAACACTTGTTTTGTGGCCTAATATATGCTCCATCCTAGAAAATGTTCCATGCATACTTGAGAAGAATGAGTATTCTGTTGTTGTCAAATGTAATGTTCTGTTAGGTCCATTTGGTATAAAATGTTCAAATCTGCTGTTTCGTTATTGATTCTCTGTCTGGCCGATTTATCTATTGTTGAGAGTCCCCAACTATTTTTGTAGTGCTTTTTATTTCTGTGCTTAGCACTGTTAGTTTGTGATTTATATATTTAGGTACCTTGATATGGGGTCCATTAATATACACAAACATTATGGATTGAACACTTTATCATTATATATGACTTTTTTGTCTCATTTTACAAATTTTATTTTAAAATCTATTTTGTCTGAAATAAAAATAACTATCACTGCTTGTTTTTTTTAGTTACCATTTGCTGGAAATATATATTTTTTCCCATCACTTTTAGCCTATGTGTGTCTTTAAAGCTAAAGTGAGTCCCTTGTTTGTGTTTTAAATTTATTTAGTTATTCTATGTATTTTGATTAGAGAATGCAATCAAGTAACATTTAAAGTGATTGTCAATAGGTAAAGATTTACTATTACTTTTTGTTACTTGTTTTCTGGTTGTTTTATAAGTCTCTTGTTCCTCACTTCTCAACCTGCTGTCTTTTATTTATTTTTTTCAATATTTTTTTGGTATTAGTATGTTTGACTTTTATGTCATGTATTTAGTGTAATTACTATGTGTGTTTTTTTTCCTTTGTGAGTACCATCAGGCTTACATAAATATTGTAGAATTATGACACCTTATTTTACACCGTTTAAACTTAATTTCAATAGTATTTTTATACATTACAATTTTATTCCCCCCCCCCCCACATTCTAGGTTATTAATTATACAGCTTGAAAATTTTTATATTGTGTAACTAATAACAGATTTTGTAGTCATGGTTATTTTTACAAAGGTTTTTTTTTTCTACTTTTAAACTAGAGTTATAAGTTAATTATGTGCGTCCATTATTACATTACAAAAACTAACTTTGACTACATATTTACCATTACCAGTGAGTTTTATACCGTCATTTTATATCTAATGATGTTAATTAGTGAGCATTTATTTTTCTTAAAGAGCTTCCTTTAGCATTTCTTGTAAGGCAGATCTAGTGTTGATGAAATCCCTTCACTTTTGTTTGCGTAAATCTTTATCTCTTTTTTTAAAAAAAATATTTTATTGATTCTTTACAGAGAGGAAGGGAAAGGGATAGAGAGTTCAAAACATTGATGAGAGAGAAACATTGATCAGCTGCCTCCTGCACACCCCAAACTGGGGATGTGCCCGCAACCAAGGTACATGTCCTTGACTGGAATCGAACCTGGGACCCTTCAGTCTTCAGGCTGATGCTCTATCCAAACCAGTTAGGGCTCTCTTTATTTTTGAAGGAAAGCTTTGCTAGGCATAGAATTGGTTGACTTTTTCAATATTTTAATATATTATCTCATTCTTTCATGGCCTAAAACATTTCTGAAAAGTTGAGAAATCCACAGATGGTCTTGTGGGGTCCCTTGGCATGTATCATCTCTTTTCTCTTTGTACTTTCACAACTATTTTTTTTTTTTACTTTTGACAATCTCTAATATAAAACCCCCGTGGCTGTGATGCCGTCATGCCATCACAACCAAATGACAAAAGGCACCTGCTGAACCTCATATGATTTCTTCATGGGAACAAGTAAGTGTTGCTCTGTTCAATTCTCATCTTCCAAGGAAGGTCAATTTTAAGTGCTCCTGAGAAGGAAAGGTTAGGGCAGGAAACTATTCTTATCTCCGTCCAAAACTGTCTTCAAGGTGGGCGGGGCTGCGTGCATGGCGAGGCGCACGTGGGTGGGCGAGGCTATGTGCCCGGCAAAGCATGCGGGGGTGGGCAGGGACTTGACACTCTGGGTCTGGGTCTTGTGCGATTTCCTGCGGTGGGCCTCTAGTTTAATTATAATGTGTTTCAGTGTAGCCCTATTTAGGTTCAACCTATTTGGGGTCCTTTGGGCCTCATGGATCGGGATGTCTATTTCTGTTTTCAGGTTTGTAGTGCTTAGCCAATATTGCTTTACATATATTTCTATTCCTTTCTCTTTCTTGTCTCCTGGGATTGTCAAAAATTGAATGTTTCTTTTTATTGCTCCCATAAATCCTTAGGCTTTCTTCACTGTTTTTTATTGTTGTTTTGTTTGTTTGTTTCTCTCACTGGATAATTTGAAATGTCCTGTCTTCTGGGTCATTGATTATTTCTTTGAAAAGTCAAGTCTGAATTAAAAAAATATTTTAATTTATTTCAGAGTGGAAGAAAGAGGGAGAGAGAGAGATAGAAACATCAATGATGAGAGAGAGAATAATTGATCACTGCCTCCTGCATGACCCACAATAGGGATCGAGTCCGCAACCCAGGCATGTGCCCTGACCAGAAATTGAACCGTGACCTCCTAGTTCATAGGTCAATGCTCTAACACTGAGCCATGCTGGCCAGACAAGTCACATCTAATTTTGAAACTCTCTATTGAATTCTTCATTTCAGCCATTATATCTTTCAGCTCTATAATTTCTGCTTGTTTTTTTATAATTTCTATTTTTTGTTTCTATTTCATTTTGTTTGAACATTGTTTTCCTAATTTCATTTAATTGTCTTTCTGTATGTTCTTGTATTTCTCTAAAATTTATAAAGAGGATTATCCTGAAATTTTTGTCTAAAAGTTCATAGATCTTCATTTCATTAGGGTCAGTCACTGGAGCTTTATTAATTTCCTTTGGTGGTGTCATGTTTATCTTATTTTCATGATCCTTGCTTAATTTCTTATGTTCGTATATGCACATTTGAATAAGTGCTCTCTTTTTTCAGAATTTACAGGTTTGGTTTGTCAGAGATAGTTTTTCAATAGTCAGCTGAGCTTGGGCTTCTAGATGTGTCTGCTGGTAACATTCTTGGGAAAGTGAGGCTTGATATCAGGGCTTATATTTGGATGAGGCCAGGGCCCTAACTTTGAGGTCTTAGGGGTTGCTGCTGGCTGAGAATATTTGGATAAGACTGTTGACTTGTTCCCTGATTAAGCAATGCTCTAGGATGGGCTATGTGATTGCTTGAGTTCTCTGGTTAGGCTCCCTAGAATGCTGGGATTGGGTACTATATTCATAGGTAGATAGGTCTATGAATTACATTCCCTATCGCAGTGGGGTAGCGGGTTGAATCTGAGAGAATGCATCTCATTATTTAGAGACCAGGATTTGGAGGGATTTTATACTGAATTTCCTGGCTAGATGAGGTCACCAGTTTTGCTCTGCAGATAGAGAAAGCCACAGGCTATACTCTCTGTTCCAGTGCCAATGTAAGCAGGGCTGTTGGATGATCTATGAAGCTTCTTTTGTGTTTTGATTAGAGTCCCTGATCAGGTTGGCTAAAAATTGTATTCAACAATGGGAGGGTCTATGAATTAGTTTTCTTGCCTGAGGGTGTGGGGAGAACCAGCTCCAAGGCTGGCAAAACTCTTTGTTTGTGATCTTAATTCGAGTCAACCTGTGTCCCAACATGGCAAAACAGGTCCCCTGTATTTGTCTGCTGATAATCGGCTTTCCCTGCTAACCTCTCTGCAAATAGTATTGTTGGACTATGTAGCTTCCTAGTGTTCTAAACAGCCTTTCTAATCTAGCAGGGCCAAAAGCTATACTCTGCTTTGGACCAGGCTATGACTCAGTTCCCTTGCCTGGAAGAGGATGAGAAGGCTAGCTCCAAGAAGCTACCCAGTATTCCTGATTAGGATTTTTGTTTGGGAGGGAGCTAGACTTGGCAGTGGGTAGTGCTGTGACTTAGCTCCTCTTCCTAGGCAAAGCAGGCAAACTGACTCCAATTCCAGCAAGACTCTTTGTTTATGGACTTAACTGAAGCCAGCCTACTTCCCATGTTCCCTGGCTCAACAAGACCATCAGCTTTGCTCTGCAGACAGTCAGCTCGGCCTGCCATACTCTTTGCTCACGCATTGCTGTGATATGCAGCTTCAAGGATTTTTGGCAAGCTTTTCTGGTCAGGCAAGGCAGGAGCTACAGTTAGCAATGGACCTTACAGTTAACCTATAGCCTTATTTACCCTACCTGGACAGGGGTAGACAAGGTTTCAGAGTTGATAAGGCTCTTTTTTGAGAACTTGAATCATGCAGACCTGCCCCACACTGAGTTTCCTGTTCAGACTGCACCACCATTTTGGCTCTGCAGATGAGAAAAGCTGCTGGTTTAGACTACTATTTGGGTGCTGCAGATAGGAACTCTGTCTGTCAATTTTTGAGTGCTGGTTACTGTAAGGCCCTCTTCCTTTCTCAGATTACCGGGGGTCAAACTCCACAGATTCTTCCATAATTTCCATGGACGAGACCAGAGTGGGAGCTTCCAGGAAGTGACCCACAATGTTATTGGATCAGGATGTCCAACTTGGGCTCTTTTTACCCACTGGAGGAACCATATACTTGGGAGAGCTTTCTTTTATTTTATCTTTATTGTTGAGAGTGTTACAAATGTCACCCATACACCCCCATTGCTCCTCCTATAAACAGGAGAGACTTCTTGGTGCAGTGATGCATGGGCCTGTGGGAGAGGCAATGCAATCACCATGTAGCCATTCCTCTTACACTTATAATGCATTCTGTATTAGTCTCTGCAGTGTATGGGAGTGCTTTAGTTTCACTTTCTTGTTTTATGATTATCTCAGTGGTGTCTTATATATGAATAATTGTTACTTATCTTTCTTGTGAAGGGGAGTGAAATTATAAATGATTTTATGGCCATGTTGGTGATGTCACTCTGATAATAATTCTTCTCATAATGTTTGTCAGAATTCAACAGTGAAGGCATCTGGGCCTAGAATTTTCTTTGTGAATAGTTGTTATGATTACTAATTCAATCTATAAATGTGTTATAGTTCTATTTAGATTTTCTATTTTTTAGTTGTTTTCAAGGAATGTGTTAATTTTTTTAAATCTTTAAGTGGGATCACAGGGTCAAATGGGAGTTCCATTTCCAGTTTTTTGAGGAAACTCCATACTGTCTTCCATAGTGGCTGCACCAGTCTGCATTCCCACCAGCAGTGCACAAGTGTTCCTTTTTCTCCACATCCTCTCCAGCACTTGTCGTTTGTTGATTTGTTGATGATAGCCATTCTGACAGGTGTGAGATGGTACCTCATTGTTGTTTTGATTTGCATCTCTCGGATGATTAGCGACTTTGAGCATGTTTTCATATGTCTCTTGGCTTTCTGAATGTCCTCTTTTAAAAGGTGTCTATTTAGGTCCTTTGCCCATTTTTTGATTGGATTGTTTATCTTCCTTTTGTTAAGTTGTATGAGTTCCCTATAAATGTTGGAGATTAGGCCCTTATCAGATATAATGTTGGCAAATATGTTCTCCCATGTAGTGGGCTTTCTTGTTGTTTTGTTGATGGTTTCTTTTGCTGTGCAGAAACTTTTTATTTTGATGTAGTCCCATTTGTTTATTTTCTCTTTAGTTTCCAATGCCCTAGGATCTGTATCGGTGAAGAAATTGCTTCGGCATAGGTCTGAGATTTTGTTGCCTTTGGATTCTTCTAGTATTTTTATGGTTTCCGGTCGTATATTTAAGTCCTTTATCCATTTTGAGTTTATTTTTGTGTATGGTGTAAGTTGGTGGTCTAGTTTCATTTTCTTGCATGTATCTGTCCAATTTTCCCAGCACCATTTATTGAAGAGACTGTCTTGACTCCATTGTATGTTCTTGCCTCCTTTGTCAAATATTAATTGAGCGTATTGGTTGGGGCTGATTTCTGGGCTCTCTATTCTATTCCATTGATCTATATGTCTGTTCTTGTGCCAGTACCAGGCAGTTTTGAGAACAGTGGCTTTGTAATACAGCTTGATATCTGGTATTGAGATCCCACCTACTTTCTTCTTTCTCAGGATCGCTGCAGCTATTCGGGGTCGTTTTTTGTTCCAGATGAATTTTTGGAGAGTTCGTTCTAGGTCTGTGAAATATGCCGTTGGTATTTTAATGGGAAGTGCGTTGAATTTATAGATTGCTTTGGGCAGTATGGACATTTTAATGATGTTGATTCTACCAATCCAAGAACATGGTATGTTCTTCCATCTCTTTATGTCTTCCTCTATCTCTTTTTTCAACGTCCTGTAGTTTTCTGAGTAGAGGTCTTTTACCTCTTTAGTTAAGTTTATTCCTAGGTAGCTTAATTTTTTTGGTGAGATGGTAAATGGGATTGCTTTTTTAGTCTCTCTTTCTGCAAGTTCACTATTGGTGTATAGAAATGCCATAGATTTCTTGGCGTTAATTCTGTATCCTGCTACATTGCCGAATTCTTTTATTAAGTCTAATAGTTTTTTGATGGAGTCTTTAGGGTTTTTTAAGTATAATATCATGTCATCTGCAAATAAGGACAGTTTTACTTCCTCTTTTCCAATTTGGATGCCTTTTATTTCTTCTTCTTGTCTAATTGCAATGGCTAATACTTCCAGTACTATGTCGAACAGGAGTGGTGAGAGTGGGCATCCCTGTCTTGTTCCTGTTTTTAGGGGAAATGGTGTTAGTTTTTGTCCATTGAGTATGATGTTGGCTGTGGGTTTGTCATATATGGCTTTTATTATGTTGAGGTATGATCCTTCTATTCCCACCTTGCTGAGAGTTTTTATCAAAAATGGGTGTTGAATTTTGTCAAATGCTTTTTCTGCATCAATTGATATGACTATGTGGTTTTTTTCCTTCAATTTGTTTATGTGATGTATCACGTTGATTGATTTGCGGATATTGTACCATCCTTGCATCCCTGGGATAAATCCTACTTGGTCATGGTGTATGATCTTTCTGATGTACTGCTGGATCCGATTTGCTAAGATTTTGTTGAGGATTTTGGCATCTATGTTCATGAGGGATATTGGCCTGTAATTCTCTTTCATTGTGTTGTCTTTACCTGGTTTTGGTATTAGGGTGATGCTGGCTTCATAGAATGAGCTTGGAAGTGTTCCTTCCTCTTGGATTTTTTGTAGTAGTCTGAGGAGGATAGGTTTTAGTTCTTCCTTGAATGTTTGGTAAAACTCCCCTGTGAAGCCGTCTGGTCCTGGGCTTTTGTTTGCTGGAAGCTTTCTGATGACTGCTTCAATTTCTTCCATAGTTATTGGCCTGTTGAGATTTTTAGATTCTTCCTGATTAAGTTTTGGAATGTTGTATTTTTCTAGAAATATGTCCATTTCCTCCAGGTTGTCTAGTTTGTTGGAGTAGAGTTGTTCATAGTATTTTTTAACAATCATTTGTATTTCTGTGGGGTCTGTTGTTATTTCGCCTCTATCATTTCTGATTTGGTTTATTTGGGTCCTCTCTCTTTGCTTCTTGGTGAGCCTGGCTAGAGGTTTGTCAATCTTGTTTATCCTTTCAAAGAACCAGCTCTTGGTTTCATTGATTTTCTGTATTGTTTTTTTGGTCTCTATGTCATTTATTTCTGCTCTAATCTTTATTATCTCCTTCCTTCTGCTCACTCTGGGCTTTTCTTGTTGCTCTCTTTCTAATTCTTTGAGCTGTAGATTTAGATGATTTACTACCATTTTTTCTTGTTTGTTGAGGTAGGCCTGTAGAGCTATAAACTTCCCTCTCAGGACTGCTTTCATTGTGTCCCAAAGGTTTTGGATTGTTGTGTTTTCATTGTCATTAGTTTCCAGGATGTTTTTAATTTCTTCTTTGATCTCATTGGTAACCCAATCAATATTTAATAACATGCTATTCAGCTTCCAAGTGTTTGAGTATTTTGGGTTGTTTTTATTGTAGTTTATTTCTAATATTATGCCCTTGTGGTCTGAGAAGATGCTTGGTATGATTTCAATCTTCTTGAATTTGGGGAGACTTTGTTTGTGACCCAATATGTGGTCTATTTTTGAAGATGTCCCATGAGCACTTGAGAAGAACGTATATTTTGTTGCTTTGGGGTGAAGTGTTCTGAAGATGTCAATTAAGTCCATCTGATCTAGTGAGTCATTTAGGATTGCTGTTTCTTTGCTGATTTTTTGTCTAGCAGATTTATCCAGTGATGTCAGTGGTGTATTAAAGTCCCCTACTATGATTGTATTGTTGTCGATCTCTCCCCTGATGTCTTCCAGGAGTTTTCTTATGTATGTGGGTGCTCCTGCATTGGGTGCATATATGTTTATCAGGGTTATATCCTCTTGTTGTATTGATCCCTTTAGTATTATGAAGTGGCCTTCCTTATCTCTTGTTATGGCCTTCACTTTGAGGTCTATTTTGTCGGATATAAGTATTGCTACCCCAGCTTTTTTTTCATTTCCATTTGCCTGAAAGATATTTTTCAATCCCTTCACTTTCAGTCTGTGCGAGTCCCTTATTCTGAGGTGGGTCTCTTTTAGACAGCAAATATATGGGTCATGTTTTTTTATTCACTCAGCCACTCGATGTCTTTTGATTGGAGCATTTAGTCCATTTACATTTAAAGTTATCATTGAAAGGTACTTGCTTGTAGTCATTTCTATTTTTGTGCCTGTGTTCTTTCTTACCTTTATATTTCTTCTTTTTATAGCATTCCCTGCATTGCTGGCTTGGTAGTGATATACTCCCTTAGCCTTTTTTGTCTGCGAAGCTCCTGATTTCCCCTTCAATTTTGATTGATAATCTTGCTAGATAGAGTATTCTTGGATTCAGTCCTTTGCTTTGCAACACTTTGTATACCTCCTTCCATTCCCTTGTAGCTTGATGTGTTTCTGTTGAGAAATCATTTGATAATCTAATGGGGGGATCCTTTGTAACTAACTCTCTGTCTCTCTCTTGCAGCCTTTAAGATTCTCTCTTTGTCATGAATATTTGTCATCGTTATTATGATGTGTCTTTGTGTGGATCTTTTGGGATTCATCTTGCTTGGTACTCTCTATACTTGTGTAACTTTTTTCTTCCCCATATCTGGGAAGTTTTCTGTCATTATTTCTTCAAATATATTTTCTAATCTGCTTCTTCTAGTCTACTGTTGAAACCTTCCATGGTGTTTTTGATTGTAGCTATATCACTTTTCATTTCTTCCTGATTCTTGCATAGGTTGTTGATTTTCTCATCCATCTGGTGAATGAACTGTACAACCATTACTTTGAATTCTTTTTCTGTCATGTTGCGTGCTTCAATTTCACTAATTTCTTTTCATGGTGACTCCTCATTTTATTTCCTCTGGGGATTGTGTTGTCTCCCCATTCTGACTATCTCCAGAAGGTTCAAACGTCGAGTTGCGTGGGCCTGGGCTATGTGCAGTGGGAGCTTTGCACCACCCTAGTGTCACTGAAGAGCTCCGACATTAAGATATGTGGTTGTGGTGGGTTGGTGGGAACCAGGCTCCCTCAGAGTCAGTGTTACCAGAGCTCAGTGTGGCCTCGTGTGTGCACTTAGAATCAAGGACCCTGCCTGCACCGTGCTGAAGCCGAGACCCCCCTGGAGTGTGTTGAAAATCAGAGCCCCCTGGCATGCGCCAGGAGTCAGAGTTCCCCAAGAATCCAGTATCAGAGTCTCTGTTGCTTTGCGGCCTCGCATTGAGAATCAGGGTCCCTGTGAGCGCATGCACCAAGAATTGGAGTCACTGGCTCTTAGTGTGAATGCACTAGGAATCAGGGATCCCCGGCGCAGGTGATAAGAAACAGAGTCAAGTCACTGGTGCTTAGTGCTGCCTCCTGCCCGGAGAATCAGGGTCCAGAAGCCTGTGCTGCAGGGAACAAGTTGCCAGTGTTCTCCCGTTCCCAGGCTAAGATCCCTGTAGCAGCACAGAGGCCCGAGCGAGGGGTGGGTCTATGTTACTATGGAGCTGCCCACGAGCCTGAGGGGAGGGTGATGGACTCTGTTACTCACAGAAATCTGCTGCCAGTATGTCTGGATTCTTGGTGTCTGTGAGTTTGTAGCTGTGGTCCCAGGTCTCTGTCCCCAGTGGCTGCAGTGTCTTGGTTTGCGTCTGAGACCAGACTGGGTGGTGCTGAGGCCAGGATCCTAGTCTCAAGCAGCTCTGTTTCTCAAGATGGCATGGTCTCTGTGCCTGTGCTGGCCTCCCAGGAGTGTCTGCCGGGAATGTGTTCATTTTAACATGTCATCTATTTTATCGGATATAGATGTTCATAGTATTTTCCTTTTTTATTTTGGTAAGGTAAGAAATAATATCTTCTTTTTTATTTCTGATAACAAATTTTCTCATTTTTTCTTGTTCATTATAACTAGTTTTGTCAATTTTGTTGAACTATTCTAAGAACTATTTTTTTTTGTTTTGGTGATGTTTTTATTGCTTTAATTTTTTTCTATTTAACTTATTTTTTTCTCATATTTATCATTCTGTTTTTTTCTGCTTGCTTTTGGGTTAGTTGCTCTCTTTTTCTAGTGTCTTAAGATGGAAGATTAGGTTATTAATTTGTAATCTTTCGTCTTTTTTATTTTTACTTTTGAGACAATTTTAATAGTCATAGGTATAAACACTAATTCAAAAGAATATATGTACTCCTATGCTGATTGCAATATTACTTACAATAGCCAAGATTTAGAAGCAGCCCAAGTGTCCATCAGTAGATGAGTGGATAAAAAAATTGTGGTACATTTACACAATGGAATGCTACAGAGCCATAAAATAAATGAGAAAAATATTTCCTTTTGTGACAACATGGATAGACTTGGAGGGTATGATGCTAAGTGAAATAAAGCAGTCAGAGAAAGATAAGTATCATATTATCCCACTCATGTGTGGAACCTAATGAACAAAATGAACACGCAAGATAGAGACAGACTCATAGATAGAGACAGAACTGTCATAGGGAACTGGGGTTGTGGGCCTGAGTGAAAAAGGTGAAGGGATGAAGAAAATAAAAAACTTCATAGACATAGACAATAGTATGGTGATTACCAGAAGGAAAGGGGGGTAAGATGAGGTAGAAGAGAGGAAAGGGGAGATAATTGGCCATCTTTCTTCTATTTAATATAGGTGTTTTAATGTGATAAATTTCTCTCTAAGCACTGCTTTCACTGCATCACATATGATTTAATAAATTGTGTGTTCATTTTCATTTACTGTAAAGTATTTTCAAATTTCCATTGTGATTTTTTTGACTGATTTTTTAGGAGTTAATGTGTACAGTATATGGAAATTTCCAGATTTTCTTCTGTTAAATTTTATTCTATTGTAGTTCAAAAACACAGTTTGCATGATTTCAACCTTTTAAAATTCATTGAGACTTACTTTACAGGTATGTCTTGTTTTGACTTTTTAAATCCAAAGGTAGTAAATATGTGGGTGTATATATATATCTTATCTATATATATAAAAGGCTAATATGCAAATTGTCCCCTCTGGAGTTTGACCAGGAGACTGGGAGTTCAATCACTCTCTATGATGTGTGCTGACCATCAGGGGGCGGCATGGAATGAAGGAAGGCCCCAGCCAGCAGCCAGAAGGAAGGCCTCGGCCAGCGGCTGGAAGGCCCTGATCAGCCCTGATCACCAGCCAGGCCTAGGGACCTTATCCATGCATGAATTTCATGCACCAGGCCTCTAGTATGGTCTATACTAGGGAATGCTTCATGTGTACTTGAAAAGAATGTGCATTATGCTATTGTTGGGTAAAGTGTTCTATAGGTGTCACTTAAGTCTATGTGGTTATAATGTTCTTCAAGTCTTGGTTATAATGTTGCTTAAGTTGTCTCCAAGTTGTGTTCCTGTTTTTAATGAAATTTCTTATTAAATCTTTTACTAACCCTTTCAAAATTATCCACATTGTAGGGAGAGTGAGAGAGAGAGAAGCATAGATGTGAAAGAGAAACACCAATTGGCTGCATACCCCCGACTAGGGATCGAGCCTCCAATGTAAGTATGTGCACTGACAAGTTATCAAACTGGTGACCTTTTGGTATATGGGGCAATGCTCAACCAACTGAGTCACACTGGCCAGGGCCACATTGTCTCTTAATAATACTGCAGCAAACTACATGAGTATGTAGCTACTTGTTTATGTTTCCTAAAGATTAGTAAGTGAGCTTCAACCTTATCTTTAGCTTAATTTTATTGATTGGAATATGGTTCTACCCTTTGGCAAAACAGAAGATCTGCTTAGTAGTTTTAGATTTCTCAGTAGGAGTTGATCCCACACTAGGACAAAAGCCTTTTATATTGTACATCAAAATCATTATCACACATGGCCTAAAATCACCAATGGAAAGAAATATATTTGGTATGCTTTACTTTTTAAACAATAGCTAACATTTATTAAATTTATACTATGTTTATTTTTGTTAATCCTCACCTGATGATATTTTTTCCATTGATTTTCAGAGAGAGTGGAAGGGAGGGGAAGAGACAGAGAGAAACACCAATGTGAGAGAGACACATTGATTGGTTGCCTCCCGCATGCACTCCAACCAGTGCCAGGGAAACTGCAACTGAGGTACGTGTCCTTGGCCAGAATCAAACCCAGGATCCTTCAGTCTGCAGGCCAACGCTTTATCCTCTGAGCCAAACAAGCTAGGGCAAATTTATACTATGTTTAGATACTTGTATCATTTCACTCAACCTTCACATCAACCCTTTGAAAAAATCTCATTTACAGATGAGAAAACCAAGGCATACAAATATTAAGTGATTTGCCAAATGCCATTGAGCTAGTGAATGGTACAGATTGGGTTTAAACTTGAGTAGCAAAGATTCAAATATTTAACCACTATTCTATGTTGCATGGTTAAAATTGTTTTTAGAATTAGTGTGATCCTTTAACACTCAGAGTACTGTTAGAGGATCATAGAACTTTCAGGATATAAGGGACACTACCAACTAATTTGCCAGCTTAACTGAAACTGAATGAGGCAATGGTGTTTCTACATGTTCTTACTTTGAAAAGGGGAAGTTAGACTTACAGTCTGCTCTTGACCAAAACTCACAAAAGGTAGATTAAACTTTTTTAAAAAATATATATTTTGTTGATTTCAGAGAGGAAGAGAGATGGGGAGAGAAATAGAAACATCAATGGTGAAAGAGAGAATCATTGTTTGGCTGCCTCCTGCACACCCCCTACTAGGGATTGAGCCCACAACCTGGGCATGTGCCCTTGCCCAGAATCAAACCTGGGACCCTTCAGTCAGAAGGCCGATGCTCTATCCACTGAGCCAAACCAGGCAGGGTGGTAGATTAAGCTTTGTAAGGATTCCTTCAGAACATTTCAGAGAAGGGAGCTAACTTTTCAGAAAACTAGGATGGTAAGGATCCTTTCCAACCTTGTGGTTATTATCTAAGTTAGTGAGACTTAAATTTAAATGGGCTTTGTTAAAGTCCCAGCAATGAATAAACTGAATATATAAAAGAGAGAGGGTCCAAGTTAATTTATTACAAATTTTTGGAATCATAAATGAGACTTGCCTTCCAAAAAAAAAAAACTACTTATGAACAGACTATGAATAATGAAGAGCATATCTGTTATGTTACTTAAAAGAAAAAACCACTATACTACTAACAATCATTTTTTTTTCGTTTGCTCTGCAGTTGTATTCTTCCAATCAGTTGAAAACAAGTGAACTAATTTAAGTTTTGATCCTGTACATTTTAATTTTAACAGAGCCATGATATAGCAAGAACCTAGAGTATATTTTAGCCCTAAAACCTCAGTATAAAAATCAAGCTCTACCATTTTTATTAGTTTTACTTATTTTTTAGTATAAACTCACTTCTTTTGGAAGAAAAAACAAGAAAAGGTAGCCTTTGCGGAGCCTCACATGAAGTCTCTGAGAACTATCCTGTCAAAAGGAATGAGTATGCACAACCATGCTACTCAGGCTCTTTCTTTTCACTCCTCAGTACACACATACACACACACACACACACACACACACACACACACACTCATATCCCTTTATTCCTTTAGGGAAGTGTTCATATGTTCTATGTTTGTAAAATACTCTCTGTCTTTTATATCTTGTCAAAGGCCCACATGAGGGAGTTTATAAGAATCAGTGGTGGGACACAATGTCATAGGTATCAAAGAAAGCAGAGTTCAAATCATAGATCAATTTCTCATTAGTTGTGTGACTGCAGGAGATTTACTTAACCTCTTTGAGATTGAGTTTCCACATGAGAAAAAAATAAGGATGATAATAGTACCTAATTTATAGGCATGGCATGTGATTTACATGAGGTTATTAGCATAAAATCACTTTGATAGATATCTCACACATAGAAATCACATAATAAATGGTCATCATTATGGTTATTCACTTCAAGTTACAAGCCTACTATTTTTGAAATTTTCTGCTTATCCAGACATGGTATTTATTATTTTTGAGTGCTAAACATTTTTATATATTCTGTCTGACATCATCATCTGTTTTCTGTTATATGTAAAACCATAACAAAATCTTGTCTATATGGAATTGTGATAGAGCTTTTAGTTATGATAAATCCAAGAAAGTACAAATTGGTATTATAAGCCAATGAGAGGCCCGGTGCACAAAAACTTGTGCACTTGGGGGGGGGGGTCCCTCAGCCTGGCCTGTGCCCTCTCGCAGTCTGGAACCCCTTGGGGGATGACCATCTGCTGCCTTAGGCCTGTTCCCCTGGGTATTGGGCATAAGCTGTCAGTCAGACATCACTCTGGCAGCCTGGTAGCTGTCAGGGAATGTCCAGTTGCCAGCGGGGAGCAGGCCTAAGCTGCAGTAGGTCATCCTTAGCGCTGCTGAGGAGGCAGGAGAGGCTCCCACCACCACCGCTGTACTGGAAGCTGTCAGCCTGGCTTGTGGCTGAGCAGAGCTCCCCCTGTGGGAGCGCACTGACCACCAGGGGGCAGCTCCTGCATTAAGCATCTGCCCCCTGGTAGTCAGTGTGTGTCATAGTGACCAGTGATTCCCAGTCATTCTGCTGTTAGGGTCAATTTGCATATTACCCTTTTATTATATAGAAGTGCCTGGCCAGCCTGGGTGAGGGGATGATGGCTGTTTGCAGGCTAACCACAGCACCTTTAGTGTGGGGGTCTCCACTGGGGTGACTGGCCAGCCTGGGTGAGGGGCTGAGGGCTGTTTGCAGGATGGCCACACCCCCTTCAGGGTAGGGGTTCCCCCTGCAGTGCCTGGCCAACCTGGGTGAGGGGCTGATGGCTGTTTGCAAGCTGGTCACAAACCCTAGCCACCCAAGCTCCCAGTGGAGGCTGGCTGGAAGCAGGTATCTGGGATTTATTTGTCTTCTATAATTGAAACTTTGTTGCCATGAGTGGAGGCCACAGCCTGCTCAGGGCAGGTGGGAAGCTTGGCTTCCTCCATCGCCCGGGCAACCAAGCCTCCTGCTTGCTCCAGCTCTGTGGTTGCCAGCCGACATCTTGGTTGGGTTAATTTGCATATAGTCACTCTGATTGGCTGGTGGGCGTGGCTTAGGTCATAGCGAAGGTACAGTCAATTAGCATCTTTGTCTTTTATTAGTGTAGATATCCAATGACAATCATTTGTAAAAGTTTCTGCTACAAGGTATCTTTCCTCCTGATATGAAACCTTCTTGGAAAAAATTAGAAATTAGAGATTAATTTGTTAGTTTCCCTAGCCTGGAAAGAATTCAAAGGCTTTAAGGACATCACTAAAGAATATTCAGAAACAAACCACTAGAGATTCTGTCTGAATGAGGAGAATGACACAATACTGCCAGAGTAATAGCTATACACAAGGTTTCATGTGTATTCCTGATTTTGAAATTAAAGGAATGTAATTATGTATCAACTAGAGTCCCAGTGCACAAAATTCATGCACGGGGGGATCCCTCAGCCCAGCCTTCACCCTCTTGCAATCCGGGACCCCTCAGGGAATCTATGTGAGATAGGGCCTAAATTGGCAGTCAGACATCCCTCTCACAATCTGGGACCACTGGCCACTAACCGCTCGCCTGCCTGCCTGCCTGATCACCCCTAATGGCCTCTGCCTGCCTTCCTGATTGTCCCTTACCACTCTGCCTGCCTGCCTGCCTGATTGCCCCAATTGCTCGCTTGCCTGCCTGGTCACCCCTAACCACCTCTGCCTCAGCCCCCACTGCCGAGGCTTCATACGAAAGGACATCCAGAATGATGTCCGGAACGTCATTTGGCTGTGTGGTCTAATTAGCATATTATGCTTTTATTCTTATAGACTAGAGGCCCGTGCACAAAAATTTGTGCACTCTGGGGGGTCCCTCAGCCCGGCCTGTGCCTTCTCGCAGTCTGGGACCCCTGGGAGGATGACCACCTGCTGGCTTAGGCCTGTGCCCTGGGGGATTGGGCCTAAGCTGGCAGTCAGACATCCCTCTGGCAGCCTGGAAACCCTTGGGGGATTTCCACTTGCCAGCTGGGAGCAGACCTAAGCTGCAGTCGGATATCCTTAGTGCTGCTGAGGAGGCAGGAGAGGCTCCCACCACCACCGCTGTACTGGCAGCTGTCAGCCTGACTTGTGGCTGAGCAGAGCTCCCCCTGTGGGAGCGCACTGACCAC
>NW_005365372.1:979598-982340 GCF_000412655.1 Myotis brandtii | reverse complement strand
CCAGTGGAGGCTGGCTGGAAGCAGGTATCTGGGATTTATTTGTCTTCTATAATTGAAACTTTGTTGCCATGAGTGGAGGCCACAGCCAGCTCAGGGCAGGTGGGAAGCTTGGCTTCCTCCATCACCTGGGCAACCAAGCCTGCTGCTTGCTCCAGCTCTGTGGCTGCTTGGGTTAATTTGCATAAAGTCGCTCTGATTGGCTGGTGGGCGTGGCTTAGGTCATAGCGAAGGTACAGTCAATTAGCATCTTTGTCTTTTATTAGTGTAGATTATCCTTATGTTATTAAGGCTCCAATAGCTTAAACTTTGTAAACACCCTGCAGAAATAATCAGGAGGACATAAAGACTTGAAGAAGATTTAGCATAATTATTGACTTTGATGTTTGCTGAAGTCATATGTATCCTTAAAGTCAAGATCAACAGTTGAGTTACTTTTGGGGTACTTGGAAGCCTCAGATAATGATTTTTCAGATAGCCATTTTCATAAGCAATGACTGTCTAAAAAATGGTGTGATGGAATGATTGAGGGTAAAGAAAGATAATTCCAATTACCCATCAATAGATGAATGAATAAAAAACCTGTGACACATATACACAGTGGAATATTACTCAGTCATAAAAAGAATGAAATATTATCTTTTGAGACAGCATGCATGGACCTAGTGGGTATTATGCTAAGTGAAATCAGTTTGGCAGAAAATTCAGTCAATAATATCATAATAACTATGTATGGGGCCAAGTAGGTACTTGAAATATCCACTCTAAAGTACATGATTGTCTAACCACCATACTGTACATCTGAAAGTAATAAAGAGTAATATTAAAAAACTAAAAAACATAAAAAAGAAGTTGAAATGAAAATGTTTGAAATAATTTTCTCATCAATATATATTTGGGATAATGAAATAATATATGGGTAGCCAAAAATAAATTAAACACCTACCAAACCTCTAATTGTATGAGCACAAATTAAATTGCAACCAATATACTATGCAACACAACTGTCCTAGATCCATCTCCCAGTTGATATTTCAAAATTGCAGATGGTTATACTGTACTCTGAATCACAGAAAAACTTCTTAGTCTCAGAGATGATCATTGGTTAAGTGGCAGTCTGGTAAAATTAAAAGTATAAATATTACTAAATTGATAAAAGAAAAAAAAAACGATCATTACTTGATGAAAAACACTGGCCACTCTATCACATAGAATACTGGTATAAATTAACATGTTTATCCTGTCTAGCATTGTTTTTATTATGAAGAAATTGTTCATATTTTAAAGTCTATCAATAACAGACTAAAACATTGCACATCCACAAAATGGAATGTTAGGTAGCCATTGAACAGAATGAAGTAGGTATTGTCATGAAAAAAAACCAAACAAAACACATCTATTCAAATGAAAGAATAATATGCTAATTAAACTGGACATCCTTCCAGATTACCTTCCGGATGAAGCAGGAGCTGTGAGGAAAGCCCGGGTCCCAGGTGCCAGAGGGAAGCCAGTGCTGGCAGCTGGGGGAAGGAAGGCCTACTCTTGCATGAATTTTGTGCATCGGGCCTCTAGTTAAGTAAATAAAATCTTACTAATGTAAAAAAAGTCAGGTATAAAATTATACTACAATCTTACATTTGCTAAGCAAATGTGTACAAATTATTTTATATGCCTTAGAAAATAACTAGAAAGATTCATGCTAAGCAATTAATGCAGATGATCTCTGAGGGTTGGAATGAAGAAAACATGGAGAAGCAGAGGAAATTGATTTCTTACTAAAACAGTTCAACATTATTTGAATTTGTTAAAACAATCATGCATCCTTTTGTAATAAAATAGACAAGATGTTCACATTTTAAGGCAAGGACTCAACATATCTATACACAGAAATGAAAGAAATAATCACTCTATATTCCTTATTGTACATAAAAAAGTTATAGAAAACAAAGAAGACAACATTGAAAGCCATACAGTATCCTTTGCTGAGGGTGCAGAGTGAATTTTTGTTACGAACTTTATCTTATTTCAATATCCATAATAAACACTGGGGGTCACTTTACTCATATTAAGTCATTGACTAGAAACACTCCAAAAATATCCTACAAAAGACTTAAAATAAGCTATTTCATTTTAAAATTTTTAATTAAATGAATTGAGGTGACATTGGTTAATATGATTATATAGGTTTCAAGTATACATTTCTATGATACATGATCTATATATTGCATTGAATGCCTAACATCCAAAGCCAAATCACCTTCCATCCCAATATGTGAGGCTCTTTTTACCACACCCCTAACCCCCTTCCTGTGGTAACCAACATACGGTTGTCTGTGCCTATGAGTGTCCGTTTTATATTCCACATATAAGTTAAATCATATGGTTCTTAGCTTTTAGTGACTCAATTATTTCACTTAGCATATTTGCAAGGTTCATCCATGTTGTTGCAAATGGTAGTATTTCATTTTTTCTTATGACTGAGTAGTATTTAAATATATATCTTATTTAATAAGAGGGAATATGCTAATTGACCCTCACAACATCGCAAAGATGTCGGCGCCCACAGCCAATAAGGAGGAAATATGCTAATTGACTGCCAATCCCTCAATTATGGTGGCGCTCACAGACACAAGATGGCAGTGCCCAGTCCCCTCTGCCCCCCAGCCACCCAGGGCCAGCTCGAGGCACAGGCAAGCCTCAGATGTTGGCTGCCCAGCCACCCAGGGCCACCCGAGGCTCAGGTAA
>NW_005365372.1:974145-979108 GCF_000412655.1 Myotis brandtii | reverse complement strand
CCTGCAAACAGCCATCAGCCCCTCACCCAGGCGGGCCACACCCTCATGGGGTGAGGGTCTCCACTGGGGGGCTTGGCCAGCCTGAAAACGGCCATCAGCCCCTCACCCAGACCTGGCAGGTACCCCAGCAGGACCCCCTACCCTGCAGGGGCTATGGCCAGCCTGAAAAAAGCCCTCAGCCCCTCACCCAGGCTGGCCAGGCACTCCTATATAATAAAGGGGTTATATGCAAATTGACCCAAACAGCAAAACGATTGAGAATGAGTGGTCACTATGACACACACTGACCACCAGGGGGCAGATGCTCAATGCAGGAGCTGCCCCCTGTTGGTCAGTGCGTTCCCACAGCGGGAGCTCTGCTCAGGCCCAAGCCAGGCTGATGGTTGCCAGTACAGCGGTGGTGGTGGGAGCCTCTCCCACCTCCTCAGCAGCACTAAGGATGACCTACTGCAGCTTAGGCCTGCTCCCCGTTCGTAACTGGACATCCCCTGATGGCTCTCAGGCTGCCAGAGTGATGTCTGACTGCCAGCTTAGGCCCAATCCCCCTGGGAAAGGGCCTAAGCCAGCAGATGGTCATCTCTCGAGGGGGTCCTCTACTGAGAGAGGGCACAGGCCGGGCTGAGGGACACCCCCCCCCCGCCCCAATTGCAGAAATTTTTGTGCACCGGGCCTCTAGTATATATAGAGTGAACAGATTATTATGACCACCCCATCAGTACTTTGTTGGGCCACCTTTTTCCTTCAATACTGCAGCAATTCTTCTTGGCATTGACTCCAGGATATGTTGAAAGTCGATGCGAGGAATCTGACACCATGCCTGATGAATAGAACTGTCCAGTTCTGTGATATTTGATGGTTGTGGAACCAGCTGCCTGATGGTTCTTTTAACTTCATCCCACAAATGCTCAATTGGATTGAGATCTGGTGTTTGTGGGGGCCACCTAAGCAAGGTAAAGTCTCCCTCATGTTCTTGAAACCACTCCTGCACAATATGAGCACTGTGGCATGGCGCATTGTCTTGTTGGAAGAAGCCATCTCCATTGGGATACACCATCAACATGATAGGATGAACTTGATTGGCAATGATACTTAGTTATGTTGTGCTATTCAGACATTGTTCCACACGAATTAAAGGGCCCAAATCATGCCAGGAAAACATGCCCCACACCATAACACTGCCCCCGTCAGTTTGAAGGGTTGTACTCATTCATGTGTGGTGCATGCTTTCATGCTGTTTCCACCAAATTCTCACTCTGCCATCTGCATGATGCAACTGGAAACGTGAGTCATCGGACCACATGACTTTTTTTCCAATGCTCGATTGTCCAATCCTTGTGTTTCTGTGTTAATTGGAGACATTTTATCTTGGTAACTGCAGAGAATTAAGGTGTTTGAACAGGTCTTTGGCTTCCATATCTCATACGATGCAATATATATATATTGCATCGATAATATATGCAATATATATATTGCATAGTAAGTTTAATATCTATGTGGTCTTCTAATTTATTGTTTTAGGTCTTATATTTAGTTTTTTTGACTCATTTTGACTCATATATATATTTATTGTGTCAGGTCTTATATTTAGTTTTTTTGACTCATTTTGACTCATATATATATTTATTGTTTCAGGTCTTATATTTAGTTTTTTGACTCATTTTGACTCATATATATATTCATATCTTCTTTACCTTATCATCTATCAAAGGACACTTTGTTTCCTTGTCTTAATCACTGTGAATAATGCTCCATTGAACATAAGTGTGCATATATCACTGCAAATACTAAGTGCTTTCAAATTTTTTGAGTGGATAACCAGAACAGGGATTGTTGGGTCATACAGTAACTCTATTCCTAATTTTTTGAGGAACCTCCATACTGTTTTCATAATAGCTGACAGTTTTCATTCCCACCAGCAGTGAATGAGGGTTCCTTTTTCTTCAAAGCCTTTCCAACAATTGTTATTGTCTTGTAGAGAATAGCCATCCTAATAGTGTGAGATGGTATCAAATTGTAATTTTGATTACAACTTCTGAAATTTAGAATCTTTCTAAATCCATTTTAATTGGATTATTTGTTTGCTGTTGAGATGTAAGTGCTATTTATATTTTTAGAATATTAACCCCTTAGTAAAGATGTTTGAAAATATCTTCTCCCATATATATTGTTGTTATATTTTTGTTTTATTAGCAGTTTCTTTTGCTGTGCAGAAGCTTTTTAGTTTCATATAGTTCCATTCATTTATTTTTTATCTTTACTTCCCTTGCCTTTGGGGCCAAATTCATAAAATCTTCTCTAGGACCAAATTCTGTAAGTTTAATATCTATGTGGTCTTCTAATTTATTGTTTTAGGTCTTATATTTAGTTTTTTTACTCATTTTGAATTCATTTTTGTACATGGAGACAAAGAGTAACCCAGTTTCATTGTTTTGCATGTAGCTTTCCAATTTCCCCAGCACTATTTATTGAAGAGGCTTCTTTTATTCCATTGTGTGTTTCTGGCTCCTTTGTCGAAAATTATCTGCCCATATATGTGTGGTTTTAATAGCTGGACTCTCAATTCTGTTCCATTGATCTGTGTGTCTTCATTTCTGCCAATATCATGCTGTTTTGATTATTGTAACTCTGTAGTATAATTTGAAGTCAAGGTGTGTGATACCTCTGGCTTAGTTCCTTTTTTTTTTTTTTATCAAGATTGCTTTGACAATTCAGAGTCTTTTGCGGTTCCATAGAAATCTGATGGTTTTAAAGTTCTATTTCTTTAAAAAATATAATAGGAGTTTTGATGGGGATTACATTAAATCAATATCTACTATGTTGATTCTTCCAATCCATGAACATGGAATGTCTTTCTATTTTATTGTGTCTTTTTAGTTTTTTTACTTAAACATTTTTAACACTATTAAATATGTTCCCATTTCTCCCCCTTTGCACACCCTCAGCCAGGCCCTGCCCATCCTTCCCTCTGGCTATCACCACACTATTGTCTGTGTGTATGGGTTATGCATATATGTTCTTTGGCTAATCCCTTCACCTTCTTTCATCCAGTCCACATTCCCCTCTCCCCACTGACAGCTGTCAATCTGTTCAATGTATCCATGCCTCTGTTTCTATTTTGTTCATCAGTTTATTTTGCTTATTCGATTTCATGTATAAGTGAGATCATATGTTATTTGTCTTTCTCTAACTGGCTTATTTCACTTAGCATAATAATTCTCAGGTTCTTATCAATTTTATGATAATACTTTGTAGTTTTTGGTATATAGGACCTTCACATCCTTATTAAGTTTATTCCTAGGTATTTTATTCTTGCAATTGCAAAGTAATTTTTTTCTCATTTCTTTTTCTGAAATTCCCTTCATAGCATATAGGAATGAAGTGGATTTTTGTACATTGATTTTGTATCCCGAAACTTTACTTTATTTGTTTATTGTCGCAGAGGAAGGCCCTGGCCACCCTCTGAAGGGCGATCGATCTGGGGGCCCCATGATCGATCGCTCCGCAGAGGGAGGCCCAGGCCAGCCAAGCATTCACACCCCACACCTGTCGCCTGCAGAGGGAGGAGACTGGTGGCCAGTGTGGGGGCAATGCCGCACAGATGGCAAGCAGTGGCAGCAGTGAGGGCTGGACCTGCTATGGGCAGCTGGGGGAAGGAAAGCCTCGATAAGCCATGATTGCTGACCAGGCCTAGGGATTGCAAGAGGGCACAGGCTGGGCTAAGTGACACCCCCTCCCCTGTGCATGAATTTCATGTACTGGGCCTCTAGTCTATACTAATAAAAACTTAAGTAATCCTAGCACTCTCACGCATGATGTCGTCAAAAGATGGCCATCACAAGATGGCTGCCACAGATGACCACCACAAGATGGTCACCACAAGATGGCCACCACAAGATGGCCGCATGCACAGCGGAGGTGGGGGCTGATGGCTGCGCCTCACAGTGAGGCCTGGGGGTCCCACAGCTTTGCATGGTGTGGAGGAGGCCAGTCTTGGTGTCCCCACTGCCTTGCGTGGAGGAGGCAGGTCCCAGCAGAGGAGGCGGGTTGCAGCATGAGAGGGCAGTTGAGAGCGATCAGGCCAGCAGGGGAGGGCAGTTGTGGGCAATTAGGCTGGCAGGGGAAGGCAGTTGGGGAACATCAGGTTGGCAGGCGAGCAGTTAGATGTCAATAAGACCAGCAGGGGAGCAGTTAGGGGGTGATCAGGCTGGAAGGCAGAAGCGGTTAGGGGCAATAAGGCAGGCGAGTGGTTAGGAGCCAGCGGTCCCAGATTGTGAGAGGGATGTCCGACTGCTGGTTTAGGCCTGATCCCACAGTGACCAGGCCTAAAACGGCAGTTTGACATCCCCTGAGGGGTCCCAGATTGAAGAGGGTGCAGGCCGGGCTGAGAAACACTCCCATGGACGAATTTCATGCACTGGGCCTCTAGTGTTGAATAAGAGTGGTGAGAGTGGACATCTTTATCTTGTTCCTTTTGTCTGTATCCTTCCATTCCTATTTTATTGAATGTTTTAATCAAAATGGATGTATCTTATCAAATGCTTTTAATATTAAAAAATGGTAGAAAAGAAATAGAAACATTTCTAAAGGAAGAATATGTGATTTTAAGAAGTGATGGTGAGAAGAAAAAATTGCTGTTGCAAATGGTAAGGATTCCTTATTTTTTACTGCAGCATACCACAGTTTTTTAATCCACTCATCTGCTGATGGGCACTTAGGCTGTTTCCAAACCTTAGGTATGGTAAATTGTGCTGCTATGAACATCGATCAGACTGTCAAACCTCAGAGGGAAGGTAGGGGATAGTGGGGGTAAGGGGAAGAGATCAACCAAAGGACTTGTATGCATGGATATAAGCCTAACCAATGGACACAGACACCATGGGGGTGAGGGCATGAGTGGGGGGTCAGGGGGCAATGAGGGGATAAGGATACATATGTAATACCTTAATCAATAAAGAAAAAAAAA
>NW_005365372.1:972273-974095 GCF_000412655.1 Myotis brandtii | reverse complement strand
GGAGGATAAAAACATATATGTAATACCTTAATCAATAAAGAAAAAAATTGCTTACCTCACATTTTTCATTTTAGAGAATAAGCTTAATATCGAAAAGTTAAAATTAAACATAGTTGTGGAGACATAAAATCCAAAGTTAAAGATAAGTAAAATTACCTAAATAAATCTAATCTTAAGGCCCTAGTTATTCACATTCTTAGACAATAGAGTAACTTGCAAATATGATCACAAAATCACCATCAGTAATCTGTGATAAATTATAGAAAACAAGAGGAATTAACAGAAGCCAAGAGTTGTCAATATGGTGTCTGAGTCTTTAAAAAGGTGGGAAGAAGTAGATTTCAGAAACTATAAGCACACAATATACTTTAGATCCCTAGAAATGTTAAAAAAATAATTTAGCAAAAGATATCACACATTTAAGAAGTGAGGGTCTTTGGGAGTCAAATTTTGTTCACTAAAAACAAGTCATAACAATTTATTTTTTAAATAGGCTTATTAGACTGGAAATCAGAGTTGTAGAAATAGTGGCCCTTCAATTCATCATAACAATTGACAGAGTCTTTACACCTTAGTGGAAAAAAATGTAGAAGTCTAGGTGGAATAAAAGTTTTATTATGTAGTTTTACAACTAGTTAAAAACATTAAAAGATCAATTTGAACCTGGAGGAAGTTTAGATTTTTATTGCAAAATAATAGTTTCGGACTTATCATTTGTAGAAGTACAGACAGAGGAGGGGGGGGAGGAGATGACTTGACTAAAAGATCATTTATAAGAGGAAAACCAATCCCAACATTTAAAACTCAAAGTTGAAAATCTAATCTGGACTGGCTTGCTCAGTGGTTGAGCCTCAAACTATGAACCAGGAGGTCACAGTTCAATTCCCGGTCAGGGAACATGCTTGGTTGCAGGCTCAATTCCCAGTGGGGGGCATCATTGATATTTCTATCTCTCTTTTCCTCTCCTTTCTCTCTCTGAAATCAATAATTTTTTTTAAAAAATCTAATCTGGTAAGTAAAAAATCTAATGTGATTCTACTATGCATTAAAAGTGCAGGATCTAGATAAAATTAGTAGTGGAACACATCTGGGGTACTTACTCCTGAAATGAATGCTTTAAGAAAGCATGGTGTCCAGCTGGCTTGGCTCATTGGTTGAGCACCAGTCATGACACATGCCCAGGTTGCAGGCCTGATACTCAGTGTGGGGCGTGCAGAAGGCAACCAATAAATGATTCTCTCTCACCATTGATGTTTCACTCCCTCTCTTCATCTCTGAAATCAATAAAAATATATATATATTTTAAAAAGCATGGTGAAAAATTTATAGGGAACTCACACAACTTAATAAAAGGAAGATAAACAATCTAATCAAAAATGGGCCAAGGACCTAAATAGACACGTTTTGAAAGAAGACATACAGAAGGCCAACAGACATGAAAACATGCTCAAAGTCACTAATCATCCGAGAGATGCAAATCAAAATGACGATGAGGTACCATCTCACACCTGTCAGATGGCTATCATCAATACATCAACAAACGTCAAGTACTGGCGAGGATGCGGAGAAAAAGGAACCCTCGTGCACTGCTGGTGGGAATACAGACTGGTGCAGCAACTGTGGAGAACAGTATGAAGTTTCCTCAAAAAACTAAAAATGGAACTTCCATTTGACCCAGTTTTTCCACTTCTAGGAATGTATCCCAAGAAACTAGAAACACCAATCAGAAAGGATATATGCACCCCTATGTTCATAGCAGCACAATTTACCATAGCTAAGATTTGGAAACAGCCTAAGTGCCCATCAGCAGATGAGTGGATTA
>NW_005365372.1:965276-972135 GCF_000412655.1 Myotis brandtii | reverse complement strand
TGTTACTAGAGGCCCAATGCAAGAAATTCATGCAAGAGTAGGCCTTCTTTCCCCTGGCTGCTGGCACCAGCTTCCCTCAGACAGTAGAGGGGGTGATGGCATGTGCTGGGGGTGGGGGTGGCCGGGGAGGGGTCAATGGGGGAAAAAGGAGAATTATGTAATGCTTTAAACAATAAAGAATTTAAGTTAAATTAAAAAATGGTTAAAAATCTGAAAACAAACAAACAAAAAACAACCCCTGCCATATAATGAACTCTCTAAAGAATTGTAATACTTAGGGAAATAAAGACCTAATGGGAGAGGAGAACAACTAAAATATTTTTAAATAGTTGAAAGTGTTCTGATTTGAAAGAGGAAGAATACTTTATTTTGATCCTAATTTTAAGCAGAAAAATTAATGTTTAAAACAGTTGGTTATATGTGAGCATTATTTGTCTAAATATAATGAAAACTTTCTAATAAAAATAGCTGTCTGAAATTGAAATATATCATAATTTGAGACAGTTAAGTTCTAATTCACTGCCACCTATCACCAGTAACACAAGGTATGGGATAAAAAGTGTGTACAGAGAGGCTTAGACCTTAAAGTGGGAATAGTTGATGACAGCAGTATGGGCTAGGTGGTCGGCAAACTCATAAGTCAACAGAGCCAAA
Organism: Myotis brandtii; assembly: GCF_000412655.1. Classification (NCBI taxonomy): domain Eukaryota; kingdom Metazoa; phylum Chordata; class Mammalia; order Chiroptera; family Vespertilionidae; genus Myotis; species Myotis brandtii. The sequence goes on along the minus strand of NW_005365372.1, from coordinate 971,481 downwards.
TATCAACAGCTACAGAACTGGCTCATCTCTGAGCTGTTTTATGATTCATACAAGAAAAATCTAGCTTATTATTTTATAGTCACTACTTTTTTTTAACCCAAAATGATATTCCCAGCTTTTTGACACATCTTATTCACTAGACCAGTGGTCGGCAAACAGCGGCTCAGCAAACCGCGGCTCGAGAGCCACATGCGGCTCTTTGGCCCCTTGAGTATGGCTCTTCCACAAAATACTGGCTCTTCCACAAAATACTGACTTCTACGCATGGGCCACAAAGTTTCAATTGCACTGTACGTGTGCGCCCGCATGTGGTCTTTTGTGGAAGAGCCACACTCAAGGGGCCAACGAGCCACATGTGGCTCGCGAGCCTCAGTTTGCCGACCACGGGCTCAGATCAGAAGCTTATTGACTAGCAGAAGGACAAAACAAGAATTTGGGTGAGCAATTAAGGTATTTCCTGCTATTGTTAATCATCGAAAAGAGGAAAAAAACATTACGGGATGTTTAGGGATAAGATAAAGGTGACTTTACTATATAATTTAAGCTTAGAACTCCTTAACAAATATTTGGAATAGTTTTAAATAGCTGGCATATGTTTCTAATTTGAAGCACAATTAAGGCACAAATTGGCTGAGCATTAACTTTCCAAATTTTCAACAAAGATTAATACTCTCAATGATAAAGATTTTTAAGAAAAGTATCTGAGGACTCCCTAATTTCTTCATATAGTATATCCTTGAATTATCTGATGTCTAGTTTCTATTAAAATCCTGGTTAAAAAAAAGAATAATTAAAGAAGGCAGAATAAAGGATATGATATATATCATTTATTTGTACCAGAATACTTGAAACATGGACTATGTTAGGTTAGTCCCAACATAATTAATTATTATGTGTTATGCTTTTTTCATTTTTTACAGGTTGATAAAGGAAACAACCCTATGAATAACATCAATTGTATTCACCGCCCAATACCATTCACCTTTGTTCTGGTAATCATACTTCAATTTCAATCTGTGTCCAGATAGAGATTTTTCACTTGCTGTTTATGTATTAGTGGTAGTGTTCTCTCTTGGGTCCAGAGGTGGTTATATGAATCACGTTTGGTCATTCAGATGGTTACATACACTAGGCAACAATACTAATTTAGAGTTGAGCAAATAACTTAGTTTTAGGAAATGAAATTTCTGACTCGGCTTGCCAGATTTAGCAAAGAAAACACAGGATGCTCAGTTAATTTTTAGTATGACTCTGTGCCCTGTAATATTTGGAGCATATTTACATAAGACAATATTTGTTGTTTATCTAAAATTCAAATTTAATTAGGCATCAATAAGTTCTAGGTAAAGATGGCAAAGTAGGAATAACCTGGGTATGGACACACCAAAACTACAACTAAATACAGAGCAAGGATCTCTGAGAATGACTTGAATACTAGCAAAACAGATGCTCAACAACTGAGGATATGGGTAAGAGAGGGAGCAGCGCAGTGTCCCACAAATGGGACGTATATCACAATCATGGTGAAGCCTCCTAAGAGTAAATCCTATAAGAAATTTTGGAATCCCCAGACCTAGAGACCTGCTCTAGGAAGAGGAGACTTTTACTATCTGGTTGTGGAAAATAGTGAGGGTTACATCCTGGATAGCTGAGGAGCTTTGGGAACTGAGAAAGCTCCCTGTAAAATTTTGTGCACAATGTCACATGACCTGAGCCCTAGCACTGGGAGAGAAGGTAGATTGGGAACACATACACACACACACACACACACCCACACACACACACACCCATGTGCACACGCCACTTTGAATGAGTTCATGGTGCTTCTGGGATCTGTGGAAGCCCATCTATGGATTTTCTGGGGCTCCAGGTTAAAAACTTTGTTTGAAAACTACAATCGAAAAGAAACATAGCCATTGTTGAGTGTTTACCATGTGTCACATGTAACCATTTATTTAGTGTTTACCATGTATCACATGTAACCATTTATTGAGTGTTTACCATGTGCCGGTCCTTTGTGAAAAGTACAGTATGGCTAACCAACCCTCTAAGACAGTGGTTCTCAACCTTGGCTGCACATTAGAATCACCTGGGAATCTTTTAAAAATCCTGATTTCTGGGCCTCATCCTCCAGAAATTCTGTTTCTTTGTTACTAATGTTGTGGCTTCACCCCATAACAAAGAAACAGAATTTCCGGAGGATGAGGCCCAGAAATCAGGATTTAAAACACACACACACACACACACACACACACACACACACACACACACACACACACACAAAACTATGATTCACTCTTAAAGGAACCATGCATAAACTCACTCACTCTGTGTTCCAGCACAGAGGTAGCAGTTTGAAAGGCACTTGGGTCATGTGTGAAGGAGATGTATAGACTAATTTTAGGGTGTGTGCTAGAGGGATCTGCTGGAGCTCTCCCTGGAAATGGAGGCACAGTAGATGCCAATCCCTTTTTGTTTTCCCTACCTCCACCCAGCTGCCAACACTAGCAAGTACCAGGTCTGATATTCTCCATTAACCTGCTAAATGTTCACCATTCCCAGTGTCCTGTTGAAGACCTTCCATGGCCAATCTCCCTGTACAGACAAGGGCACATCTTCCGTAGTGGCACCCCACATGCCAGCACCTAGCAAGTACTCCATCTTTCAGCATTAGTTTGGCTTCCCCAGCAGGTTTCTAAAGCAGTGCTCCACTGTCCCGCATCTCACATGCAGCCCTGTGGGCTTCCAAAGTGGTGCCCCACCCTCTTACACCCAGAAAAATCTATTCAAAATCATAATGGCTAAAAAATTCCCTAACATGGTAATGAAAACAGACATCTAAGTCTAGAAAGCATCACAAGTCCCAAACAAGATGAAGGGAAAGAGACTCACACAAGACAAACTTAAAGACAAAGAAAGAGAGAATCTTATAAGTAGCAAAAGAAGAACACCTAGACAATTAGCCAATTATTTCAGCAAAAATTTGGTAGGCCGGAAGAGAGTGGCATGACATAATTCTCTTAGAAGCATTATACTTTGTGTACTCTTGCTTTGGGTCTCATTTTTAATGGAACATGAAGGGAATGCATTATTTTAATTGTAACTTTGTGAATATCTTTTATCTAGAGGTTTGTTGCTATTTTTGTCCTTTATGAAATTTTTGTCACCAAGTAAGGCAGGATTACATTTTCTTCCAGATTGAGTTGATGTTGGATATTCTTGGTTATCAAAATACTCATAGCTTTGGGACTTTGAAATGGTAAATATTCATGATGTGTGAGAAAGCATGATACATAACTGTGCCATCTTAATTACATAAAAATGGAAGCTTAGTTGTGTAGACACACAGGACTTAGAAGGACACGTCAGACTGTAAACTGCTTGTGATTATGGATGGCTAAGTTCTTTGCTTGTGTTTTTCAGTTTCCTATATATGTACATGTTAACTTTAAAAAAATAAATGTTACTTTAAAAGCCTAAAAAAATAAAATAAATAAAAGTAATGAAATATGTACAAGAGTACTCTACCCACCAAGGTTATTATCCAGAATTGAAAGAGAAACAGTTTTCCATACAAGCCAAAGCTAAAAGAGTTCATCACCACGAAACTGGCTTTATAAGAAATGCTAAAGGGACTTTTATAAGTGGAAAAGAACAGGCCAACACTTGAAATGAGAAAATATAGGAAAGAAAAACATCACTGGTAAAGGCAAACATATAATAAAGATAGTGGATAAACCACTTGTAAAGCTAGAATTAAGGTTAAAAGAAAAAGTAGTAAAATTATCTATAATAATAAAAGCATAATATGCAAATCGACCAAATGACCAAACAGCAGAATGACCATCCAGATGACCTTCTGGACGACCACACTATGACACGCACAGGTGCCAGGCCAGCCAAGGTGGGTGGGCAGGGCCTCCCTCTATGGGGCAATAGATCTGGGGGCTCCACGATTAATCGCCCCACATAGGGAGGTTCAGGACACTGGCCAGTGATGCTGTGGTGGATATGCTGTGCTGACCAGAGATTGCCCCGCAGAAGGAGGCCCAGGCCAGCCAAGCAATTGCACCCCACACCTGTCGCCTGCAGAGGGAGGCGATTGGTGGTGGTGTGGGGGGCTGGGGGGCAGGCAGCACTGCACAGATGGCAAGCAGTGGCGTGTTGGGGGCGGGGCCAGCTGTTGGCAGCTGGGGGAAGGAAAGCCCTGATTGGCCATGATCGCTGGTGAGGCCTAGGGACCCTACCCGAGGGGTCCCAGATTGTGAGAGGGCACAGGCCAGGCTGCTGGACACCCCTCCCATGCATGTATTTCATGCACTGGGCCTCTAGTCTACAATAAGAAGGTGAAAAATGCTCAGTCACTAATCATCAGAGAGATGCAAATTAAAACAACAATGAGGTATCACTTCACACTTGTCATAATGGCTACCATCAACAAATCAAAAAATGACAAGTGCTAGCGAGGATGTGGAGAATAGGGAACCCTAGTACACTGTTAGTGGGAATGCAGACTGGTGCAGCCACTATGGAAAACAGTTTGGAGTTTTCTCTAAAAGTTAAAAATGGAATTTCCATTTGACCCAGTGATCCCACTTCTAGGACTATATCCCAAGAAACCCGAAACACCAATCAGAAAAAATGTATATACCCCTATGTTCATAACAGCACAATTTACAATAGCTAAGATCTGAAAAAAGCCCAAGCGCCCAGCAATAGATCAGTGGATAAAAAAGCTGTGGTACATTTATACCATGGGATACTATGCAGCAGTAAAAAAGAAGTATCTCTTACCCTTTGAGACAGCATGGAAGGACCTGGAGCATATTATGCTAAGTGCAATAAGCCAGTCAGAGAAAGACAAGTATTGCATGATCTCACTCATATGTGGAATCTAATGAAAATAATCTGATGATTAAAATAGATCCAGAGACATGGAATATAGTACAGACTGAAGAAGCTCGGAGGGAAGAAGGGAAGGGGGGGGGAAGGAAGCGATTAACCAAAGAATTTATATACCTATATGCATAACCCATGGACACAGTCAACAGTGTGGTAGGCCTGGTGGGGTTGCCTAGTGGATGGGGTCGAAAGAGGGGAAAGGGGGACGTATGTAATACTTTGAACAACAGAGATAAATTTAAAAATAAATTAAATTAACAAGAATGGGAAGAGAGAGCTAATATTGAAATTAAATTGAAAAAAGAGAATAAACCCAACTGAATTTCAATTGAAAAACATAATCATACTGATGAGAAACAAGTTATCCAGCATCCCTACCTGATTAAGTGAACTGCCATCACTTGGAGTTCCTGGTCCTGAAATAACATTACTTAAAAGGATAAAACGAGGTAGTCTGTCTGGGAAAGAGTGCTATGTGAATTTTATGCAGGTTTAGGCATTTGAAAAACCTTTTTATGGGGAGGATATTGGCTAGCCAAAACTTGGAGCATCGGGAACATGATTTGCTATCCTGCATCAATGAACTCTTCTTATGGTTACACCAATTTCTACAAGAAGGATCACTTCTGTTCCCATTTTTCCATTCAAAAATTTATTTCTTGTTTTATTTTTCTTCATTTAATTTTATTTTTATTATTGACACTATTACAGACGTCTCCATTCCCCCCTCTGAACACCTCCACCCAGTTCCCAACCCTGCTTTCCTCTGGCCAACACCATACTGCCTGTGTTTATGGGTTATACATGTATGTTCTTTGGCTAACCCCTTCACCTTTTTTCATCCAGTCCCCTCCCCCCCTATTTCTTATGGAGTTACTCTACCCCCATGAGCTAAACATGTAATGAGGTAATGTTTGGACATGTTGCTACTATCTTGCCATCATGTAGAGCCTTAGAAAGGGTCAGAATTGAAAACAGATCAGAAAGATGGAGAAAAAAATCTCCCCATGATATTGCCAAAGACATGAATACAGTCAATGACTCCCCTTTGCTTGTTTAAGCCAATTTGAGTTGGGTATTAGCACTTATAACTAAAAAGATACTAATGGATTTGCTGCAAAATCATGGTTAAAGCAATTGATGTAACCAAAAGAAGAGCAAATTGATGCATGGTAGCAAATCAGGAAGCTCAGAGCTAAATTTAATGTTCAATTAAATTATCTTATAGTCCTTGCTGTCATTATTCTTTTCTTCTCATTTTTATGATATTGTTTTGTATTTCAATTTTAACATCTGTATATAT
>NW_005365372.1:955795-965259 GCF_000412655.1 Myotis brandtii | reverse complement strand
ATCCTTGCATTTCTTTTAGAGGGAAGAATAAATCAGTGATAGTGCCTGTCACAAAAAATCAATATACATCTAAGTTAAAAATACATTTGTTAATAAAGAGAATTTTTTGTCAGAATCTGAATAATAATCAGAGGTTAAATACAGCAGCTTAGTTTAAAATATTTTTAAAAATAAAATAATGAATTTCATAAAATATAACAAATATATCTGAGAGTCTTGAAGCAGGAGAGAGAAAGGCCAGGCCTGGTCCTAACCTGTATTTAGGCAGGGAGTTGGGGACACAGGAAAAAGGGAAGGTGAGGTATAGAAAGAGAGGCTGTTGTAGGCTTCAATAGAGCAGGTTCTAATTCTAGAAGTCAGTAGTAAAAAGACATAAATTCTATCTTCAAAAATATGTCTCCAACATTTTAAGTTAATCTATCTCTCCAAGTAAAGAGGAAGGCACTGAAGAAATAATGGGATAAACAATATGTGCTCTACTTCTATCCACTAATCCTACCCTACAAGTCAACCTAAGATTAAACCAGGTATAGCCTATAGACCTAAATTATTTTAGGGCCCCAATGACCAAAAATGCATTATCTTGGTAGCTAATGCTAAAAAGACAAATGCAGAATGAAGTAATACTTTAGTGGGAATAAGCTGCTTAAAGTATTAAAATTAGAAAGGTGATCAGGTGTTTTATTAAATGTTTGGGGGCATGGAAAACATAAAAGAAGCAAATACAAAAGAGAGATGAAAAAGAAGTGGCCAATGTGAAAGCAATTTTTACCGACTTCCCAAAGTTGCCCCCTAGTCTATCCTGTTTACCTTTAAGAAGTTGAGAAAAATAGAAGAGGTGCATGGAGATTTTGATTGCTAGGCTCCAAATGCATTTCTGACCCTTAAATGAAATCAAGTTTTTGGTGTACAAATAGCTACTATAACCTATCATGGCCTATAAATGTATGACTTACTTTGCCAGGGAAGAATTTGTTATTCTACTTAATTCCAATCTTGAAATAATTTTTCAATACTTAGAGACTAAGATTTTAACTTGTCCTTAATGCATTAAAGGTTAAGTTGTCACCTTAACTAACTTGCAGACAAATTATTTTTCCTGATAAGTCCTAAAAATGTTGTAACTTCATCTTCATTTTCTTGAATCATCTTCCCTTATAAGCAATTTAGAAGAGAGTAATCCTAAAGTGAGAAAGTATTACAGTTCTGGAAATATCAAAGTATATACGTAAACAAATAATATCTTGAAACACATTTTTTGCAACTCGCTCCTGAACAATGTACAGGTACTTTCAATGAAATCTGCAAGTAGCTATACATGTTTATAAAAGCAGTTTTATAACCATAAATGATCAAGCAAGGTCAACTGTAAAATGTTAGAAAGTTGCAGCCTTTTTATTTAGTACCCAGAAAATGCCAGTAATTTAACATGATATGTTGATAAATGTTGCCCACAGAGTTTTAACAAAAAAATAAATATAAATTCTATGTCATCTTTGGCATGTTGTAAATTCAAGATGATAGCCATTTCTTTAGCAGCACTGTGAGGGGAAAAAACACACACACTATAAAATGCACTACTGGATTGGGTTTTACATGAAAAAAGTAGTACAATAACAACTTTCATGTCAAAAGGAGCAAGGCTTTAAAAAACACTTATAAGATAAATAATGGTATAAACTCCATAATGTAGTCAGAAAAAGAAAATACAGTTGTTTGAACATTGGTGACCGCCTCTTTCAATATCCGCATTAAAGATTTTAAGTACATGTGAATCAAATTTACACATCTAATTAATGCCATTTCTGTTTTAAGAAGTTCAATAAAATGCCAGTGAATATCATATTTTCTATATCAGAAAATAAGTATAGGAATCCTGAAGTGCTTGGGAAGTGTTGCCAAGATCATGTTTTTTGTTTGTTTTTTAATGGTGGCTACAGCAAAATAGTCACTCTGCATAAACACGATGTTAACGAACACTACATACGGTTTTTAAAAAATTAAACACAGAAACACCTCATTCTCCTTTTTTGTACTGTAGAATTTAATGCAAGATAAATTCTCATTTCCAAACCATGCTGGCAATTCAATATTTAATTAGGATTTCTTATATAACTTTAAGAATGGATATTTATCGTTAGAATGCTTTTGTGATGTTGAATTTCTTGTTATCGTATTAAAACACAAACTTATTTTTTGCTACACATTGTCTCAATTTCAGAGAGAGTGAGTTTGAAAACTCAAATGTGACCTGAGCAATATTAGTTAATACAAAAGAAAAAAAGCAAATAAATCTAATTGGTCACATTATGACAATTTATTAAGAAACTAAAGCACTTAGTACATTCTCTAGAACTGTCCCATATAAAATTATGTGCTTAATAAATACCTTTTGAAGAGTAGATTAATTTACATAATTAGACAAATAGAATGAAAGCAAAACAGACACTCTATTGTCCAAGGTTTAGAAATGTGAATATAAAGCAAATCCTAATTTGGGGCAATCATATATATATATATATATATATGCATTTAGCAAAGATTTCTTGCTGGTCAACAAACTAAAAGGTACATACTTTGTGCATTACAATATAACTAAGTAAGCTTGAATATCTGTCTTCTAAAAATACTTTTACTTTCTGTTTCTCTTCATAGTTCAAAGAAACTAATACCTATTATTTAAGAGTGACTATACCTTCAACTATTAGCAACCAACTTGAATTTTCAGTGATCAAGCATTATCATTTTATTAAAATCATATGTTGGACTTCACTATATTGTAAGACTAAACCCAGGAATATTGAATCCATGAGTAAAATGTATTTGTGAATAACCACTATCAATGCCACTGCAGCCTTGCATAGGGATGCAGGAAACACACTTCTGGATTGTTCTATTAATTTCAGCAATCATTCATTTTGAGATACATGCCAGAATTACCTGAATAAGCTGATAAATGTAAGAAATTGTTCTAAAAATTTAATTGCAATTGACCAATCTATACTTAATATGCCTTGCATTGTTGTTCAGACATAACATTATGTTAATAGGATCTCTGTGTGCTGAAATCTAGACAAAGGATCCAGATATTTTGTCCCCACTGACAGTTTGCCTTCATCCTTTCTGTGCTCTCTTTTTCTCTATAAATACAATAAGAATAGGAGCCTGGGAGCAGGAGGAGACTCATTATATTATAGATCACATACTATGAGAAACAAGACTACAGATAAATATGGGCTTGACAACAACTGCTTCCCTCCACACCATTCTGTCATAGAAGTTCATTGTAAATTTCATTGTTATTAAAAAGCATGGAAGGTTTTAAAAGAAAATGTAAGTTGAGAAGTGGAAAGGAAGAAAATTATATGATAATCTGGCCTTGCGGCATACTGAGTAAATTCCTTGCCCAAAAATATCTTCCCTGATAATAAGTGAATTTTAAATTATTCTCATCTGGTTCAATTGCCTAAAAATCCAGCAAGTAGAAACTCATTTGATTAATGGACATCTTTCTTGAAAAATGCCAATTATCCACTAACCACTGACAGAAAAATGTGAATTAATTCAATGAAAATAGCTGCTCTGTGGTAATGGAAGTTCTGATTTGAGTAAGGAGAAGGGTGTGAGGTCATTTTGGGGCACAAAATCTTTTAGAAATAATTTAATCATGGAGTCCTCTGTGAGGTAATCAAATAAGATAGCACACAGGGGCTGGAAGGCTAGAGAAAGAAAATGTAGAGAATGCCAAAGACATACTTTGCCTAATATAAAGCCTCAGTTTTCTAGTTAACCTTAGGGCCAAGGTAAGTGGTTCTTCTTCTTCAGATATGAAGGGTCTCTTGTTGTCAGGAAAATACTATTCAATCAATATAAATAAGTGTATAAGTGGTCAGCACTATTTCAGCATGATGTTTTTTGTTTGTTTTGTTTTGTTTTCTGTATTTCAGCATGATGCTTTAATAAACACTAAGCATCTGTTCTTAAGTTTGTGGGTTGACTACACATATGAAATCCCTTTGGGCTAACAAAAGATACTATAAAAATGTTTTACTATGTTTAATTACCAAAGGCAAGAAATTATAAAAATCAGTTTAGGTAATACTGGGTCTAACAAAATAGGTTAAAGTTCATTTTTCATAAAAGAACTGAAATCTTTATTTCCCCACAAAATCACCATCTCTAGCACTACTATTTTAATTTTCTTGCAATTGGTTTCCTGAGTTTATTCATACTATGTGCTTTAGGACATTATATAGTTAGTTTATCTTGGTAAAATTGGTGTTTTCCCTTTGAGAAAAAAATGTTCTCTCCCTTCCAGATAATAATAACAATCCCAAACTGTGCTATCATTAAATACTACCAAGAAGCATCAGCTAGAAAGAAAAGCAATGCAAAATCATTGTTCATGAATTCATTAGAAACTACAGTACTGTAAAGTTTTATAAAAATATGTTTTACTGCTTAAGCACTTATAGAAGCCCCATTAAAAACGTTCCATTCCCATCTGCATTTGTTGCTTTAGAGTTCTAGCCAAATGGACACATGATTAGGCATCCTTAACTGGGTTCCTTCTACAAAATGAGGGTATAGTTTGAAGCTTTCCCTTATAAGGTTGCTCCCTACTACTCTTAAGCTACCATGTTTGAATTTTCCAGCAGAAAACTCTTGCAGAATTATAGAAAAAATCCACTAGCATATCTGTATTTTTTACACATTGTCAATTCTCAATGAATGATGAGGAATCATGCTGTTCACTGCTTAATTTTGATTGAGTTCCTTTAATAAAAAACTGTATGGCATGACCCTTCTGTACAAATTCATTGGTAAATTAGTTAAGATCATCTACTTTTTAAAAACGATTGATTATGGAAAGACTGAAAGTTATTGTTTTATTATTTTTCATTTTCCAATTTCACTTATCCTAATTTTATACTAGAAAAGTAGACATGGAAATAATATCCCTGCTCTCAAAAGTTCATCATGAAAATCATATCTCTGAGTTTGTCCTATCAGTTTTGATAGGAAGGCATACAAGCACAAAGAACAAAATGGCAATAGGAAAATAAGTCTGAATATATGGACAGAAATTGTCACATACAATTGCTTCTAGTAATAAAGCAAAATAAGGAAAGAAAGAAAACAAATTAGAGTATAAAAGTCTACAAGATGTGATACCAGTCTATTTCTAAGCACTATTTTCCATGTGACATTAGATGTTCTTTAATGTCTTTCAATTATTGGAAAAAGACACCTCAAAATATACATACTTTTATACGCCACACCCAAGAAACATCTTTGTGCATGGAATATATATCACATTGTAAAGATAATATGTATAGTTTCTTTTATTAAATACCAAAGTTATGTCTCCTAGGTTAATTTATATACTTCAGCAATTAGAAATCAACTCTCTCTCTGAACTAAGCAAAATAAAATACACAGCAAACAGTACACCTAGCATACACAAGTAGTTCACTTATATTCATTAAACAAAACTGTAATATCCTCCAGTTTACATTCATGTGTTCTTTCTATCAGTAGTAGTAGTAGTAGTATTTTATTCAACAACACAAAAAGATTCTTAAAAATTGTATCATTTAGAGAAAACAATACTTAATACACAGTGATTCTGAATCATAAAATTTAATAAGACCAGACCAATTTGGCTAGATTTCTTCTATAATTTTAAAATGTGTTCAAATTTTATGCAGATCATTCATATTACTCCCTATTTAAAATGCCAGTTTATCTTCTTGAAGTATAACTATTATGTAGCATTGTCTAAAATTTACTGATATGCATTATACTATATCATCTGTGCTAAGCTCACAAGTTCACTACAGTAAAATTTCAACTATATTCCATAGAATTCAAGGTATACTATTATGATACACTGTAATTCAAAGCACATGGAAGTCCAAAAAACAACAGTGCAATTCATGATAAGGAGGAGGGGCACATGATGACTAAATCCAACTGGTTTACTTGAAAGTCAGCTTACATAAAACCAAGGTAGTATGAACACCATGTACTTTATTTTCAAAGGCTTAGGTCACAACACCAATACAAAGCCTTTGACTAAAAATTCTTCTTTTGTAGTACAATTCCATCAGAAGTGAACTTTACAGAAGCCTTTTGGAAACCTTTATTTCTAGACTAGAGACCTGATGCACGAAATTCATGCAAGAGTAAGCCTTCCTTCCCCGGGTTGCTGGCACCGGCTTCCCTCTGGCACCCGGGACCCGGGCTTCCCTCGCAGTCCTAGCTTCATCCCGAAGGATGTCTGGTCTAATTAGCATATTATGCTTTTATTATTATAGATGAAGCCACTTATGGATAATCTATAGGCCTGACTGCCCACATTATCTGTGATTTAATTCTTCTGTAAAAACTTTGGCACCAACCATATCAGGCGTTCACATATTAGCACAAATAAATTTTGCTCTGGCATCAAACTACTGTATCTACATTTTAGTAATTACAGAGTGGAGTTACTACCAAATGAATGGAGCCCTTTGGTTGTACACAATAATGATCTTCTACAAATCACCTTCAATTTGTTTTTCTTTTTTTTTTAAATAAAAAAGGCCTATCCTTCAGGATCTTATGTCAAAAAATACTGAAATTGATTTGCATTATACTATTATATTTGCATCTAGATTATTGGTAATGATTCACCAAACTATTATTGTATGAAACCAGAAAAACTACTAAAGTAACTATTTAAAAGGAACTTTAGAAGTTAGTGTGCAGAGAAGCTGTTAGGACCTTGTAGATACCATTTATATACTTAAATAAGTCTTGGACAGTACTGCAAAACAACATATTGTGAGTATTGTGGACCCGTGTATGTTTATTTTTTAATTTCTTTGCCCCTAAATAAGAAGACTTAAACAGAATATTCAAGTAATGTAGCAGAAAACAATGCCTTTGATATAAGATTAGGCAAAAGCTACACATTTGCCTTTTCTCTTCATCCAGTTTGGCAGAGGAAGACTGGAAATCTTACAAGCCAGTTGAAGTCTTCTTTTTCATGCTCCGTCGCTGAGCTAAGCTTGAGGCAGCAACAGGCTCTAGGACTGGTTGGAAGGTCTTGTGAGTCAGTGCTGAATATGTGGCAACCACTGCTCCCTAAAATAATGAGAAATATCACAAACTGAGCCATAATCTCTGAAGGTGAAAAAAAAAAAAACAAAACTTCCAAGTATATCATAAGAGATTTTTTTTTTTTTGCGCCTAGGAAAATAACTGAAAATATTTGACCTGTACATTGATGCTCCTTTGATGAATTAATACCTGATTACTTATATATTTCTTATTTCAATAACAATGTGTTTTACAATATATCATTGTATCAGTCTTTCATAACTAATTTAATTTGGTTTTACAAGTTTTTACTTTTTTTTTTTAATCTCAGAGGAAAGGGCGGGCAGGAAGAGATTAACCAAAAAACTTATGTACATATATGCAGAACCCATGGACACAGACAATAATGTGGTGAAGGCCTGGAGAGGGGACTGGGGCAGCGAGAAAGGGGTCAAAGGGGGGGGGAAGGGGGACATATGTAATATTTTCAACAACAACGATAAACTAAAAATAAATAAATGAATTTTATTTTTAATAGGAATTGTACTTATTATTGTATATAAACATAATATTCTTAAATACATAGTAAAAGATTACTACAGTCAGGCTAATCAGCATATCCTCATACCAGTATAGTTATTGTGTGTGTGTGTGTGTGTGTGTGTGTGTGTGTGTGTGTGTGTGTGATGAGAGTATCTGAAATCTACTCTTAGCAAATTTCAGTATTAAATATGGTACTATTATGCTGTACATTAGATCTCTAGAGTTATTCTTCCTGCATAACTTCAATGTTATATACTTTGGCCAACATCTCCCCATTTGCCCTTCCACCCTAGAAATCACCATTCTACTTTATGCTTCTACATATTTGACTTTTTTAGATTCCACACATACAAGAGATCATGTAGCTTTTGTATTTCTATTTCTGGCTTATTTCACTTAATATCATGTCTTCCAGGTACACCATGCATATTGTTGTAAATGGCAGGATTTCCTTTTTTAAAGCTGAATAATATTCTATTGTATGTGTGTATATCACAACATCTTTATCATCAAAGAGTTATCTGTGCTACCTTGTTCCCTGCAGCATTATTCACAATAGTCAAGACATGGAAGCAACCTAAGTATCCAAAAAGAGATGAATGTATAAATTACTAAAATTTAAAATCTAGGTTCAATGTCTATAGATATAGGAACATGCACCGGTGGTTATTAATTTAGAAACCAATAGCAATCTTTTGTTTCCATATGAGATTTGCATTTAATCTACTCCTAGCCCTAGTTTTTTCTAAGAGCTAAGCAAATATAATCAAGAAACTTGTATTTATCATCAGAAAGGCTATAGGCAAAATAAAGAAGAGACTATGGCTATTATTTAAAAATAAGTAGAACAAAACAAAACTATAAATAATCTTTAAAAAATAAAGATACTTTAAAGTGATTACGTAAGTGGTCATGAGTGAATGGCATGCAATGGCTTTATAAAGTATCAAGCATTTAGAAGATACATAAAAGTATATTTTACCTTAATGACATATGATGTACCATTTCTATTTGGCTGATCATTTGGCAGCTGGTCTCTCTGGGTTATCCATGAGTGTTTTAATACTTGTTCTGTAGTGTACCGCTGATGTGGGTCCATATGTAGCATATGGGAAAGCAAATCCTAAATTAAATTAAAAAATTAAATATGAAAATATATCAGTAAATTTTTTCATAAATACATACAATTTCACACTTTCTCAAAATATAAGAGCATCATTATATTTTCAATCAGTTTGATCTAACCTACCCCTAGGGTAAACAAACCTGTACTCTGAACAGTTGATTGTCAAAAGAGAATTTTGAGATAGATTTTTCAATATACAGTATATCTTTACCTATTATTTTTAAATCAGAGAATACCAAATCTGTGGGACTGGAATGTGGTTAGAGAGGGAAAAGAAAAATGTAAAGTAGCAGGAGTTATCCTGGAATGTGCTAAATGGTTAAGAGGAGAAGGGAACTATTGATCTTTGCTGGTAAGCTGGATCCCAAAGTATAAGGGTATGCATATATGGATACAGCATAGAAGGGAGGATTCCATTTGTTAATACACCCAATAACTAATGATTTACTGAATAAAATAGTAAAGAAACTATAATATAAATCAAAGTGTAGAAACTGACTGCTAGCATAATAGTGGTCAGAGTATCAAGTTTTTCATCAGAGTAACTAATGTTAATACACCCAATAACTAATGATTTACTGAATAAAATAGTAAAGAAACTATAATATAAATCAAAGTGTAGAAACTGACTGCTAGCATAATAGTGGTCAGAGTATCAAGTTTTTCATCAGAGTAACTAATTGTGAATATGTTTGTTTATTTATTTTTT
>NW_005365372.1:953245-954116 GCF_000412655.1 Myotis brandtii | reverse complement strand
GCTCCCCTCTCCTGTTTATTTTATCTTTGATAATAAAAATGTTATAAAATAATATAACCTTATAGTGAAACACAATTTTAAATATATGAAATTATGATAATTTTAAATAAACTTTCTGCAAAGCATATTTTAGAAAAAGAAGTAAGCTCTCCTTAAAAAACATCTTCTAAAATAGAAACAAAATCATCATTTTGTAAACTTTTCATCAATAGCAGAAGCAGTGAAACTAAAAACTCTAAGGAGTAACATAATAATTTGAAGAATAATGTAATTGGTTTAATAATATAAGGGAGTAGAACAATCAACAAAAATTGATTGTAAAATGGACAGATGGGAATAAATAAATGACAAATAATATAAAAAATATAACAGTGATTACTTTAAAAGACAGACCTAAGTGATAATCATAAAATGATAAACGATAAATGTTCCAACGGTACAAGGACTTCTTCCTCTGGCCAAGATGGAATATCAGGGACTAGATTCACCAACCTGTTTTAAACAACTCTCTCAACCCCCTCCCCCAAAACACACACACACACACACACACACACACACACACACACACACACACACACACTATAAATATAGGACACAATAGCTTTCAAGAGGTCAAAGATTAGGAATGAAGAAGAGTGTTCTTTAAAATACAGGAAAGAAATCAAGTAAGCCCTATGATTGCCCCAGCTTACCACCTTGAAGAGAGAATTTTCAAGCTGCTGAAAGATGAGAGAAACCCAGGCAGAGCCTGACATTTTCCCTCAGAGTTAGGAGAGACCAAGGAAGAGAGAGAGAGCAGGACTGACAACCAGAGAGGTGAGAAGATCAGATAAAGAACTACAGAGATCTGTAGAGGTCTCCCTCAAACTAT
>NW_005365372.1:951770-953011 GCF_000412655.1 Myotis brandtii | reverse complement strand
GCAGAGTTAAGAACTTTCTGAAAGGATTATAGAGAAATCAGAACTCATGAAAGTTGGAGTATATTGCCTGTTCTCACCAGCCAGACTTGAAAATCTCATAATTCATGGAGTATTTGTTAGAGTACTTACAAGTAACCTCCTTGAGTAGTGAGGAGCCCTAGACTTAAAAACTGTATTAGAAGGAAGATTTAAAAACATTACATTGTTTCCCCTAACATAACTGTGGCCCAGAATAAATCTCAAGAATATTTATATAAATAAAAATGTGTCTAGCACCCACTGGGGTAAAATTCACTATGCCTAGCTTCTTATCAAAAATTACCATTCATAGAAAATAAAATGCATAATAAGGAGAAAAAGTCAATCAAGCCCAGTTGGCGTGGCTCAGTGGTTTAGTATTGACCTATGAACCAGGAGATCCCAGTTGGATTCCCCGTCAGGGCACATGCACAGGTTGTGACCTCGATCTCCAGTGGGGACCTGCATGAGGCAGCTGATCAATGATTCTCTCTCATCATTGATGTTTCTATCTCACTCTCACTCTCCTTGTCTCCCTGAAATCAATAACAATATATTTTAAAAAGAAAAAGTCAATCAAAATTGACCCACAAGCCCTGGCCAGTGTGTCTCGGGTGGTTGGAGCACCATCCTATATACCGAAAAGTAGCAGGTTTGATTCCCAGTCAGGGCACATACCTGGATTGTGGGTTATATTTCTGTTCAGTGTGCATGTGTGTGGCAACCAATAGATGTTTCTCTCTCACTTATGTCTGTCTGTCTCTTTCTGTCTCTCCTTGTCTCTCTCTCTCCTTTCCCCTCTCATTAAAACCAATAAGCATGAGAAATGAAAAAAACAACAATCCCATTTACCATAGCGCCAAAAAAATTAAAGATACCTAGGAATAAACTTAACTAAGGATGTGAAAGACCTGTACTTGGAAATTTTCAGGAAATTGAAAAAAGAGATAGAGGAAGACATAAACAAATGGAAGAACATACCATGTTCATGGATTGGTAGAATCAACATCACTAAAATGTCCATACTACCCAAAGCAATCTACAGATTCAATGCAATCCTCATTAAAATATCAACGGCATATTTCAAAGATCTAGAACAAACACTCCAAAAATTCATCTGGAATTAAAAAAGACCCTGAATAGCCACAGCAATCCTGAGAAAGAAGAACAAAGTTGGAGGGATCACATTACCAGATATCAAGCTATATTTCCAAGCCACGGTT
>NW_005365372.1:946581-950432 GCF_000412655.1 Myotis brandtii | reverse complement strand
GATGTTTCTAACTTTCTATCCCTCTCCCTTCCTCTCTGTAAGAAATCAATAAAATATATTTTAAAAAATAAATAAATAAATAAATAAAATTGACCCATGCCTAACACATGTTAGAATCAGAAATAAGGACACTAAAACATTTATAATTCCATTCCATATGTTCAAATATTAAGTAGAGACACAGCAGATAAAAGATGCAAATTGAACATCCTAAGTGCCCATCAGCATATGAGTGGATAAAAAACCTATTAGATACCTCATCCACACAAAGGAATACTATGCAGTTGTAAAAACGAAAGACCTATTACAATTAGCAACAGCATGCATGAACCTGGAAAGTATTATGCTAAGCAAAATAAGCCAGTCAGAGAAAGATAAGTATCACATGATCTCACTCATATGTGGAATATAATGAACCAAATATACTGAGGATCAAAAATAGCCCAGAATACTCTCTCCCTCCCTTTTTTGCAGGGGGGGAGGCAACCTAAAAAATAGACCCAGAGACATAGAAGCATGAACAGACTGTTGAACCTCAGAGAGATGGCAGGGGAGGGTTGATGGGAAGATATCAACCAACGAACTTGTAGGGTCAAGAAGAAGCAGATGGCAGGAAACAAAGTAGAACTTATGAAGAGCCCGATTTACGTGCAAAATGGGTTCTGAGGCAACCACTACACCAGTGACATCAGTGTGAGAGGTGGATAAACTCATAGAAAGAAAACAGTCCATGCCCTAACTGGTTTGGCTCAGTGGATAGAGCGTCGGCCTGTGGACTGAAGGGTCCCAGGTTCGATTCCGGTCAAGGGCATGTACCTTGGTTGTGGGCACATCCCCAGTAGGGAGTGTGCAGGAGGAGCTAATCGATGTTTCTCTCTCATCGATGTTTCTGGCTCTCTATCCCTCTCCCTTCCTCTCTGTAAAATATCAATAAAATATATTAAAAAAAGAAGACATACAAATGGTGAACAGATATATGAAATGATGCTCAACTTCACTAATTATTAGAGAAAAGCAAATCAAAACTACAATTATATAACTCCCTCACATGTGTTATAATGGCTATTATCAACAATATAAGTAACAACCAGTGTTGGAGACATTGTGGAGAAAAGGGAACCCTCATTCACTGCTGGTGGGAATGTAAATTGGTACAGCCACTATGGAAACAGTATAGAGATTCCTAAAATAATTAAGAATAGAGCTACCATGTGACCCAAAAATCCTTCTTATGGGTATATCCCCCCCCCAAAAAAATATAGAAAATATCTATTCTCAAAAATATATGCACTCCTATGTTCATTGCAGCATTATTCGTGGAGACCAAGACATGGAAACAAATCATCCTTTAATAGATAATTGGATAAAGAAGATGTGGTACATATATACAATGAAATACTACTCAGCCATAAAAAATATAAAATGCTGCCATTTGCAACAACATGGGTGGACCTTTAGAATATCATGCTAAGTGAAATAAGTAAGAAAAGTTAAGAACCAAATTAATGAACAAAATGACCTAATGAACAAAATAGATCCAGAGACATAGATGCGTGGAACAGACTGTGGAATCTCAAAGGGAAGGCAGGGGAGGGTGCATGGATGGGAAGAGATCAATCAATGAACTTGTATGCATATATGCATAACCCATGGACACAGACAACAGGGTGGTGAAGGCCTGGGGTGGGGGTCAAGGGTGGGCTAGAAGTGTTAAATGGGGGGGGGGCAGGGGGACATATGTAATACTTTCAAAAAATTTTTAAAACAAACAAACAAAATACACACACAAAAAAAATCATAGACACAGACAACAGTATGGTGGTTACCACAGTGAACGGAGTAGGGGAATGAAGGGTAAAGAGGGTCAAATATATGGTTATAAAAAATGATCTGACTTTGGCTTGTGGGCACACAATGCAATATGAAGATCCTGCATCATAAAAATATATACTTGAAACCTATATAATCTTATTGATATCGCGGGCTAAATGGAAAGGAAGACTAAACAGGCATGGCGCTTAACGTGTTAACCAATGTCACCTCAATAAATTTAATAAAAAGAAAGAAAAAATCCCCAGAGTCAAGAGATAAATGTTGAGAGGGCACAGAGAAATAAGAACTCTGTATACTGTTGGTGGAAATGTAAATTGGTACAGCTACAATGAAAATCATTATGGAAACTCCTCAAAAAATTTTAAAAAAAGATCTACCATTCAAGTGCTCATGGTATATTTTCTAAGATGGACCACATATTGGGACACAGGCAAAGTCTCTTCAAATTCAGGAACATTGAAATCATATCAAACATCATCTCAGATCACAATGGCATAAAACTAGAAATCAACTACAATAAAAACAACTAAAAAAATCAAACACTTGGAGGCTAAATAGCATGATATTAAACAATGGTTGGGTTATCAAAAAAGAAATAAAAATCATGCTGGTAACAAACGACAATGAAAACACAACAATCCAAAATCTATGGGACACAGTGAAAACAGTTCTGAGTGGGAAGTTCATAGCTTCACAGGCCTACCAAAAAAAAAAAAAACAACAAGAAAAAATGGTAATAAATTATCTAACCCTACAACTCAAAGACTTGGAAAGAGAGCAACATGAGCCCAGCTTAAGCAGAAGGAAGGGAAAAATAAAAATCAGAGTGGATATAAACGACACAGAGATCCCTCCAAAACAAAACAAAACAAAACAAAATATCAATTAAACCATGACCTGGTTTTTTGGAAGAATAAACAAGATTGATGAGCCTCTAGCCAGGCTCACCAAAAAGCAAAGGTAGAGGACCCAAACAAACAAAAGTAGAAATGAAAGAGGTGAAATAATAACAGACTCCACAGAAATACAAGGGATTATGAAAAAATACTATGAACAACTATATTCCAACAAATTGGGCAACCTAGATGAAATGGACATATTCTTAGAAAAATACAAACTTCCAAAACAATCAGGAAGAATTAAAAAACCTGAATAAGCCTATAACTACCGAAGAAATTGATGCAATAATTAAAAATCTTCCAGCAAACAAAAGCCCTGGTCCAGATGGCTTTATAGTGGTGTTCTACCAAGCAGTCAAAGAAGAACTAAAACCTATCCTTCTCAGACTAGTCCAAAAAAATTAAGAGGAGGGCACACTTCCAAGGTCTTTTTATGAAGCCAGCATTACCCTAATTCCATAATCAGATAAAGACACCACAAAGAAAGAGAACGATAGCCCAACATCCTTGGTGAACATAGATGCTAAAATCCTCAACAAAATTCTAGCAAATTGGATCCAGCATTATATTAGAAAGATCATACACCAAGACCAAGTAGAATTTATTTTGGGGATGCAAGGCTGGTACAATATCCCCAAATCAATAAATGTGATATATCACATAAACAAATTAAGAGACAAAAATCAAATAATCATATCAATCAATGCAGAAAAAGTATTTGACAAAATCAAACAGCTTTCTTGATAAAAACTCTCAGCAAAGTGGGAATAGAAGGGTCATAATGCAACATAATAAAAGCAATATATGACAAACCTACAGCCAACATCATACTCAATAGGCAAACACTAAAACCATTTCCCCTAAAAACAGGAACAAGACAGGGATGCCCACTTTCTCCACTCCTGTTTGATATAGTCCTGGAAGTGCTAGCCATAGCGATCAGACAAGAAGAAGAAATAAAAGGCATCCAAATTGGAAAGGAAGAAGTAAAACTGTACTTATTCACAGATGACATGATATTGTACATAGAAAACCCCAAAGACTCCATCAAAAATCTACTAGACCTAATAAATGAATTTGGCAATGTAGCAGGATACAAAATTAACACCCAGAAATCTA
>NW_005365372.1:937461-946465 GCF_000412655.1 Myotis brandtii | reverse complement strand
CCTGTACTCGGAAAACTAGAGGACACTGAAAAAAGAGATAGAGGAAGACATAAACAAATGGAAGAATGTACTGTGTTCATGGATTGGTAGAATCAACATAATTAAAATATCCATACTACCCAATGCAATCTACAAATTCAACGCAATCCCCATTAAAGTGCCAATGGCATACTTCAAAGACCTAGACCAAACTCTTCAAAAATCCATCTGGAATTAAAAAAAAAGACCCTGAATAGCCACAGCAATCCTGAGAAAGAAGAACAAAGTTGGAGGGATCACAATACCAGACATCAAGCTATATTACAAAGCCACAATTCTCAAAACTGCCTGGTACTGGCACAAGAACAGATATATAGACCAATGGAACAGAACAGAGAACCCAGAAATTGACCCAAGCCATTATGCTCAATTAATATTTGACCAAGGAGGCAAGCGCATACAATGGAGTCAGGACAGTCTCTTCAATAAGTGGTGTTGGGAAATTTAGTCAGATACATGCAAAAAAATGAAACTAGATCACCCACTTACATAAGCAAAAATAAACTCAAAATGGTTAAAGGACTTAAATGTAAGACAGGAAACCATAAGAATCTTAGAAGAATCCACAGACAGGAAAATATCAGACATGTTGTAGCAATATCTTTACCGATACAGTTCCTAGGGCAATGGAAACTAAGGAGAATATAAACAAATGGGACTACATAAAAATAAAAAGTTTCTGCACAGCAAAGGAAACCATCAATAAAACAGCAAGAAAGCCCACTGCATGGGAGAATATATTTGCCAAATGGTATTTTAGATAAGGATTTAATCTCCAAAATTTACTGGGAACTCAGAGAACTTAAATGGAAGATAAGTGATCCAATCAAAAAAAAATGGGCAAAGGACCTAAATAGACACTTTTCAAAAGAGTACATACAAAAAGCCAAGAGACATATGAAAACATCCTTAAAGTCACTAATCATCCAAGAGATTTGAATCAAAATCACAATGAGGTACGATCTCACACCTGTCAGAATGGCTATCATCAACAAATCAACAAAGGACAAGTGCTGGAGAGGATGCGGAGAAAATGAACCCTCATGTACTGATGGTGGGAATGCAGACTGGTACAGCCACTGTGGAGAACAGTATGGAGTTTCCTCAAAAAGTTAAAAATGGAACTGCCATTTGACCCAGTAATCCCACTTTTAGGAATGTATCCTAAGAAACTAGAAACACCAATCAGAAAGGACATATTTACCCCTATGTTCATAGCAGCACAGTTTACAATAGCTAAGATTTGGAAACAGGCTAAGTACCCATTATCAGATGAGTGGATTGGAAACTGTGGTACATCTACACAATGGAATGCTAAACTTTTATAAAAAAGAAGAAACTTTAACCATTTGCAAAAGCATGGATGGACATGGGAGCATTATGCTAAGCGAAATAAGGCAGTAGGAGATAGATGAATATCACATGATCTCACTCCTATGTGGGATATAATAATCAATATAATTTGATTTACAAAAATAGATCCAGAAACAAGGTAACACTGGACAGACCACCCAACTTCAGAGAAAAGGCAGGGGATGTGGGTGGTTGGAGAAGAACCAAAGGACTTGTATGCATGCATATTAGCATAAGCATTGGACACAGATGCTGGGGCGGTGGGGGCTTGTCCTCCGGGGTAGGAGTGGTGGGGGAGGTAAATCGGGGAAAAATGAGACATATGTAATACCTTAAACAATAAAAAGAACATATATGTATACCCTATTGAAATGGACACTAGTTTGATGAAGACCAAGGGAGGAGAGGCACAGGTGGGTGGAAGTGGGCAAAAGGGGGGAAGTGGGGGACACCTGTAAAAATGTTAACATTAAAATGTTCAATAAAATTATAAAATTAAAATTCTAATGTTGCTAATAACATTCTTTCCTTGAAGGAGACTTTAATTTTATATGTATTGTGTGATTTTTTTTTACAACCTGAACATATCCATGTATTGCTTGTGTAATTAAAAATAATTAAAAATCTCTCATGGCTAAAAAATAAGAAAACATAAAAATGAATATGACATTTAAAACCACCCAAGTGAGGAGATTAAAAATGTACACAAATGAATATATGACAAGGGAGAATGTAATAATAGCTCTAATAAAGCACATAAAATGTTGTTATGGGTACACAGTAAGATAAAAAGTAGAAATTATTCTTTTTTTGTAAGGAGGCAAGGGAAGAGCTGGTAATTAATTGTATATGTACTTGAAATAAGTAACATGTTACTTATTTTTAATAGTCTAAAATTCAGATAGAATAGTTTTCTAATTCATAAGGTGTTATTGTGTTTATTTTTAATATGGAGTGAAGCCATGGCATTTTCATTGCTCTCTTGCCTCTTCTACTTTTACTTTGTTTGCCAGATTCTTCTCCTTGTCTCCCCTTGTTTACAAAAGGGAAGCATTAATTCCAATGTTCTCTAAGCCTGGGGTTTGGAGTTGAGGAGTTAGCTGAAACTATTGTAGCAATAAGATACACAAAGCTAACATGGCTTCCACTATGACCCCCACCATTTAACTGAATAAACAGTCTAGAAACTCTGCATGGACAGGAGGCATGTAGAAGCATCTTCTGTATGCTTCTGGTGGTGGTACTAACCAATAGAAAGAACAGCATTCAAAGGGAAATATAACTTGTAAGGAACTATAATTAAGTAAAACAATTGTTATTATATGACAGCATATACCACAGAAAACTAAAAATATAAGCACAATTGGCATATAAATTCCTGTGTATTTCAGCATTTTATTCACTGTTGCCAGTTACATTTTTAAAGGAAAGCAAGAGGCATACACACAGGCGCGCGCACACACACACACACACACACACACACACACACACACACTGGAATTGTTCCTTGTGAATATGTGGTTTTGTGATGCACAAACTGGCTGACTAGAAAATACATATGGTTCATGGATAATACTAGTAGTTTCAACCCCTTTACCAGGGGAAATAAGACAAATTATAAATAAACCAAAATGCACAGAAATGGAATTTTGGAGTTAGAAGGAACCACAGGGAGAATTTAGTCTCCACGTTGTGCAGATGAGAAAACTAACGCAGCTAATTAGTAGATCAAAATTAGCACTCAGTTCTGACTTCTAATCAGGTGCTCCTTCTAACACACCACACAGCATACCTGTGTTATTATGGCTAAGATCCAAACACAATCCCTTCTCTGTTTTTCTGTGGGCAATCACATTCTACAATGATCAGGATATGAGATTTACTCCATAATATACCCTACAGATTAACTAGTGTTCTTGAGACAATTAGGTTTTATCATTAGCAGATATTAAACATAAACAATTCCTTTTCTTAAACTGTTTTCTACTTCAAATGAAGCTTAAAAGCCTCAAGGCCCTATAATACACATGCTGACAAACTTTGGGCTTTTGTTTTAAAACTTAAAAATTTTAAATTAGAAAGGTAACAATCCGTAGTCAAGGATTGACCATTCCCACGCCCCCAAATTAATTAAGGCCAGTTACTTTGAAACTTCACTAATATAGCAGCCACGAGTTACATGTGGCTATTAAGCACCTTTAAAATGTGGGTACCCTAAACTCAGAGAAGCTGTAAGAATAAAATGCACACAAAATTTTGAGAGACTTAAAATGAACAAAGAATGTAAAATATTTTACTAATTTTTATGTTGATTAAATGTAAAATAGTTTAACTATACCAGGTTAAATATATTGTTACTAAATTAATTTTACCATTTTCTTTTTGTTTTTTAATGTGGCTAACTAGAAATTTTAAAATACCATATGTGGCTTACATTATATTTTTATTGGACATCTCTAAGCCATCAATAATAAATATCTAGATGCTATAGATAAAAAGTTTATGTATTCTCTAAGAATATTTAATAGTATAAAAACTGCCTATATGCCGAAACCGGTTTGGCTCAGTGGATAGAGCATAGGCCTGCGGACTGAAGGGTCCCAGGTTCGATTCCGGTCAAGGGCATGTACCTGGGTTGTGGGCACATCCCCAGTAGGAGATGTGCAGGAGGCAGCTGATCGATGTTTCATAGCAGCACAATTCACCATAGCTAAGATTTGGAAACAGCCTAGGTGCCCATCAGCAGATGAGTGGATTAAAAACTGTGGTACACCTACAGAATGGAATATTATGCCACTATAAAAAATAAGGAACTTTTACCATTTGCAACAGCATGGATGGAACTGGAGAGCATTATGCTAAGTGAAATAAGCCAGTCAGAGAAAGATAAATATCACATGATCTCACTCATATGTGTGATATAATGATCAACATAATCTGATGAACAAGAATAGGTCCAGAGACAATGGTAGGGGAGGGGGGTTAGAGAGCAACCAAAGTACTTGTATGCATGCTTATTGGCATATCCAGTGCACACAGGCATTGAGGTGGTGGGGGCTTTCATGGGATGGGAATGGCTGGGGGGAGGGTTTCAGTTGAGGAAAAAGAAGACAGATGTAAAACTTTAGACAATAAAAAAAGAAAAAAAACAAACGCTGACATATAACACTATCATATACTCTGCACATACACACTGGACTATAACTTAAAGATTTCAGCAATTTAAGATTAATGTAACAAACATTTATCATTTATACCTTTGCTCCATCTGAAATATTGTCCCAGTTTCCACCACTCAAAGAGAACTTTCCATTGCCTATACGTAGCAGTATCTCTTCAGGAGTATCATTGGGGCCATTAGCAAATGGAGTATAGCTATTAATAAAATAGATTTTAATAAACATAGGGCCTACTATACATATGAAATATAATTGGAAATGATGAGCATAAGACTACATGCAAATATTTACTCTAGCAAATTAGAATATTATCTATTAATTCCCTTCACTGTGCACATAAAATTTGATACTTCAAATAATGAATTTAATCCTAATTAATTATTTAATGAAATGAAGAATCTTGTCTATATCAAAGTCTTGTTGCCTTTGATCAGTTAATCCATGTAAAACAAAATAAATGTGGCTTTTCATGTAAAGTTAGTCTTAAAATCAGACTGCAATAAAACATGAAAATTTTGTATTCTCCCGGGCATAAGTCAGCAAACCTAATATACCTACCATGAGGAAATTGTTAATGTTATATATTCATAGAAATGCATTTCTTTTATTGATTCAAATTTATTCATTAGCATTTTATAAATATTATCAGTGAAAACAGGTTAACAATAATTTCAATTAATGTCCATGAAAAAATGTTAGTTAAATATTTATATCAGTATAACAAAAAACCCTCTAGAACAGTGATGGCGAACCTTTTGAGCTCGGCGTGTCAGCATTTTGAAAAACCCTAACTTAACTCTGGTGCCGTGCCACATATAGAAATTTTTTAATATTTGCAACCATAGTAAAACAAAGATTTATATTTTTGATATTTATTTTATATATTTAAATGCCATTTAACAAAGAAAAATCAACCAAAAAAATGAGTTCGCGTGTCACCTCTGACACGCGTGTCATAGGTTCGCCATCACTGCTCTAGAGCATTAAAATTATTATGTGGATCAATATTAATGGAAAGGAAGAAAGACAAATACCTTGTATAATGTTAAAGTAGCTTAAAAATTAATTATAGAATGACAGAAAGTGATCAGTTTTGTACCATTTTAACAGATGAAACTGAAAATAGTATTCAAATTTAGGAATGAAAAGTCTTACTGTTAAAAAGTATGAGAAATATGTCTTAACATGTTAATGTCTTAATTCCTCATGTAATAATTAAAGTTGATATGACACTAAACACACATATATACACTAACATTTATTTTTTGTTTATCATAAAGTAAATATTTGAAAGCAGCAATCCAGAAATGGTATCCCTTGTTTCATGTGAAAACTTTAGCTATTCTTAACTTTACCACTTACTTTGGGCTATAACTAAATATTTTCCAAAATTTTATAATATATCTAAAAGTACGTGGGGCCTACCCAGCGTGGTTCAGTGGTTGAGCCTCAACCTATGAGCCAGGAGGTTATGGTTTGATTCCAGGTCAGGGCACATGCCCTGGTTGTGTGCTGGATCCCCAGTGTTGGGTGTGCAGAAGGCAACCAATCAATGTTTCTATCTCATCATTGGTGTTTTTTATCTCCCTCTCTCTTCCTCTCTGAAGTCAATTAAAAAATATCTAAAACAATAATAAAATACATAGAATACAATGACATACGTAATGATCACCAAGCCAATAAATAATTGTGTGATGATTTCATATGTATAAATCTTCTGTTATATCAAGCATATTTTAATTATACTAATGCCTTTTCTAAAAAGTCAAACCTAAATACATTAAAATTTTATTATAATTCTTCAAATTCCATTCTATGCATTGATTTTTTTAAATCTAGCCTTTTTTATAGCCATAAATTTTTACTCCTAAATAAAAATAATTAGAGCAAAACAAGACTTGTAAATTACCAACTTTAACATAATCCATTTATTACTTTGTTTAGTAGGATTTTATCCTTTCAAGAGAAGGCAACTGTGTGTTTCTGTAATTTAGCATTCTGTTACTATTTAGATTTGTTATAAAGCTCAGTCTTATTAAATCTCTAGTGGCAGGAGAGCCAGAATTCAAGTACTTTAAAAAAAATAATTCAAGCCCTAGGCAGTTTGGCTCAGTGGATAGAGCATGGGCCTGCAGACGGAAGGGTCTTGGGTTCTTTCTGGTCAAGGGCACCTACTTGGGTTGCAGGATCCTCCCCGGCCCGGCCCTGGCTGGGACATGTGCAGGAGGCAACCAATCGATTTGTTTCTCTCACATTGATATTTCTCTCTGTCTTTCCCTCTCTCTTCCACTCTCTCTAAAAATCAATGGAAAAATATCTTCAGGTGAGGATTAAAATTAAAATTAAATCTTAAAAAATAATTCAATATCAATTGAAAACTTTTAAAATTATATATATGAATGTTGCCTCATTAAACACATTTATGTTTTTCAATTTTATAAGAAAACAATATACAATATTTTGAAATGTGAATAGAATTTTACTTAAAGTTATTTTCATCTGTTCTCTTTCTAGATGAAAATATACAGGTGAAATTCAAATATTGATGTGAATTATTTTGAATATATAAGGTTTCTTACCCAGCCAACATTGTGTAAAAAAGGACTCCCAGACTCCAAATATCACAAGCAGCATCGTAGCCCTGTTGCATAAGAACCTGAGAAAGAAATAATTATCTGGTATTACCCAGTATAAATTCCTTTATCTCATCTGAATGAAAGTTGTGCTTCTAATAATCTCACAAATGTTCACAATTTAAAAACTTAGATTATTTTAAAAATAGATTCTTGTAATGTTAAAGGCAAAAATCTTCTGCTATTAGCAAGTATGGAATAAATGGCTATTAAAAAGTGAGTAAGCAACATGGACCATACAAAAAACAACCTTGTAATATTTTAACTTTCACTTCTAATCTTAGAAAAACCAAATAGAGACATAAAAATTTAAGATTAATATGTACAAAAACCTTAATATATATTACACACAGTACTGTCTTTAATCCTGACACTGACTCTATAAGGAAGATATTATTTCTATTTTAAAGATGAAAAAACTGAGGCAAATGTTCAGTAATTTTCCCAATACCACAAAACTGGTAAGTAGTGGAGGAGGTATAATTACTCTAGAGCTTGGGCTTATAATATCTGTAACTGCCTCCTTGCTACATATGAGATGGTGAGATAATATATGATCTTATGAAAGATTAATTTTTGTTTTATATACAAGGCTTATGTCTTGAAAAGATCAGTATATTTCTGGATTACAAATACACATTTGATAAATTGTAAATGGTTTCATTAACTTTTCATACAATAATTTATGTAGGTAGCTGATTTTTGCTCTTGGCACCAGTGTTAATAAAAATCTAATAATATATTCATTATATATTCATGTGAGTTTTCTCCATGAGGTTAATAAAGTTTGTTAGAAAATAGATGAAATGAAGCTTTCTTATTCAGAAAAATAAGCCCACTACTACAACCTTTAGGCATAGGAACAAAATAGAAACATTGTTAATGCATTAACAATGTGGGCGGTGTAAGCACCAAATTGGACATTTCACTTATAAGAGGCTCAATACATTAATGTTTGGTTTTGACAATTGCCAGACACGAATAATGAGCAACTAATTTAAATTTCAAGATATATTTTTTTCTAGTTAAATTGGATTTCTAAGAACACACATATGTGCAAACTTGAGAAGCTGGAGAGGCTATCAAATACTTCTATAACTGGCTTATGTAAATAATGCACGTAGGGACTACAAAAGCCCTTAATAAATAATGAGGTACAGCTAAACTACTCATATCATGGTAAACCCAAGTTGGCATCCTTTAGTAAAACTTAAACCTCTCCTGCTTCCCACCACCACCACCTATTTCATTTATTTTTCTCATAAATTCTTATGGTTCTGGACATCACCATCATATTTTCCATAGTTCCCTTATGACAGTATTTTTTAAATCTCTTTTTAACTTTAATTTATTTACAGAGAGAGGAGAGAGAGAGAGAGAGAGAGAGAGAGAGAGAGAGAGAGAGACATCAATTTGTTGTCCCACTTATTGGTTGATTCTTGTATGTATGCTGATCGGGATTGAACCCACAACCTTACAACCTTGACGTATCAACACAATGCTCAGCCAGAGATAATAGAGTATTTTTTAAATGTTCCAATTTGCAGCCAAGGTCAAAAGACTGCCTAAGAACTTGTTGGATAGGTGAGGGTTACTCATTGAGTCAACTATAAGTATTTCACACACTCATAACCTTCCTAGTTAATGAGAAAAGGGGCACAGGAGGCATGATAGTGCTTAATCTAATTAGCATCAATCATGAAAACCTTGTTTTACACATTTACCACACACTTAAACCTATTTTGTATGGGCAAAGAGGAGGGAGTCCACTTTTTCTCTAGAGTGGGTCTCAAAGCTCTA
>NW_005365372.1:930769-937438 GCF_000412655.1 Myotis brandtii | reverse complement strand
ATATATATATATAAAAGCCAAGCGACTGGACCGCTGGAATGACCGGAACGACCAGTTGCTTTGATGCACTGTGGCCCTGATCAGCCCCCCCCACCCAGATTGGGAGGCGGGGCTGGCCAGCCAACCGCCTGCGGCCCCTTCCCCAGCCATTCCTGCCCCAATCGGCCCCAATCAGGGTGGGCTGGCTGGATCCCACCCGTGCACGAATTCATGCACCTGGCCTCTAGCATAGCCATAAAAGAAACAAGGCAAGGTAGTGGGATGAGTGAAAGAGTACAATGCAGAACATGTGTTTAATACGTTCCTACTTGCATCAAGTTAAATACAAGAATACAGAAGTCAGAAGTAAAGTATTTATTTTTTTTCCCCCGCCCTTGATTACAAAGGGTATTACATATGTGTCCTTTTTTTTTTCCAGAAGTAAAGTATTTAATGCCATTGCCTTCTTTCTCATTTGGTATCCCAAGTTAGCAAAAAATAATATAAACATAGATTCTCATTCCCTTTGTTCTAAAGTTCAACTTAATTCATATTTGGAGCAAAACATCCAGCCCAGAGCAGAAAAATGCAGAGTAAATTCACACTCATTTTTTTATAAACTGCTGCAGGAACAACATCCAACCAATTTATTATTAGTTCACTTAATTCAGGATAATTCTTATATATCAGGAGACATTCAATATCAGTTGAGTACTATTATGGATTTACATTTATAAAATAAAATATTTTAGAGAGATATTAATTTTGTGACATAGGTATAGTAGAAAAGCACATCTACTATGTAAATCTTAAGAAGTTGATTGAATTAATACATATAAAAAGTGAATAATATTATTTCTTCCTTGTTAAGTTGAAATTGTAATCAAATTAGCCCTGACCGGTTTGGCTCAGTGGATAGAGCGTCGGCCTGCGGACTGAAGGGTCCCAGGGTCAATTCCGATCAGGGGCATGTACCTTGGTTGCAGGCATATCCCCAGTGGGGGTTGTGCAGGAGGCAGCTGATCGATGTTTCTCTCTCATCGATGTTTCTAGCTCTTTGTCCCGCTCCCTTCCTCTCTGTAAAAAAATCAATAAAATATATTTAAAAAAGAAATTTTAATCAGTTTATTTTTAAATTTTTATTTATTGATTTTAGAGAGAAAGTGAGTAGGGTGGGAGAGAGGGAGGGAAGGAAACAGAGAGAGAAAGGGATGGGGGAGGGAGAAAGAGAGAGAAAGAGAGGGTCGAGGGAGGGAGAGAGATGCAGAAACAGGGAGAGAAAGAAATATTGATTTGTTGTTCCACTTATTTATGCATTTGTTGGTTGATTCTTGTATGTGCCCTGTCTGGAGATCTAAACAGCAACCTTGGTGTATTGGGATGATGCTCTAACCAACTGAACTACCCAGCCAGGGCTATAATTATCTTATATGTTAGAGGAAAAGGACTCTTTAGGCACTGTAATGAAGGAATGAATTTATACCCCCATAATGCTACTATATTCAAATATCAGCATAGGTGCTTGAACATTTCTAATTTAAGTTTAAAAGATAATTCATCTCACATATACCATTACTAATTTTTTTAAGAGTCTGAAATTTCAGGGACAAATCTAACAAAAACCTCATTCATAAAAATTTATATATATTCATTGATTACTAGCAGAAGCTTCATCACTTGATAATAAAACTCTTCAAAGCATTTTTAAAAAAATTATTGAATTTATTGGTGTGACTTTGGTTAATAAGTTTATAGAGGTTTCAGGTATACAATTCTCCAGTACATCATCTGTATATTGCATTGTGTTTCACCGCCACAAGTCAGATCTGCAATCCAAGTCAAGTCTCCTTTCATCATGATTTATCCCCCTTTATCCTTTTGTACCTCACCTCACCCCTTTCCCTCTGGTAATTATCATACTGTTGTCTGAAACTATGAGTTTTTCTTTTCTGCTTAACACCTTCAACATTTTAACCCAGCCTCCCAACCACCCTCCCCTCTGACAGCTATCAATGTGTTCTTGGTATTAATGAGTCTGGTTTTTTTTTAATTTATTTTGTTCAATAGATTCCACATGTGAGTGAAATAATATGGTACTTGTCTTGCTCTGACTGGCTTATTTCACTTAGCATAATACTCTCCAGGTCTATCCATGCTGTCTCAAAGGATAAGATTTTTTGTTTTGTTTTTTTATGAGGAGTAGTATTATATTGTGTCAATGTACCATAGCTGTTTTATCCATTCATCTACTGATGAACACTTACTTGGGCTGCTTTCAAATCTTAGCTATTGTTAATGATGCTGCAATGAACATAGGAATGCATATATTCCTTCAAATTTGTGTTTTGGGTTTCTTCAGATAAATTCCCAAAAGTGGAATCAATGGGTCATAAAACGGTTACATTTTTAATTTTTTGAGTTAATTCCATACGGCTTTACACAGAGGCTTTATCAATCTGCATTCACACCAACAATCCGTGAGTGTTCCCTTTTCTCCATGTCCTCACCAGAACTTGTTTTTTGATTTATTGATGATAGCCATTCTAACAAGTGTGAGCTGATATCTCATTATGGTTTTAGTTTGCATTTCTCTGGTGATTAGTGACATTGAGCATCTTTTCATGTCTATTGGCCATCTGTATGTCCTCTTTGGAGAAGTGACTATTCATATCCTTTGCCCAATTTTTAATTAGATTCTTTGATTTTTTCTGGTGTTGAGTTTTATAAGTTATTTATAAATTTTAGATATTAATCCCTTATCAGTGTCAAATATGTTCTCCCATTGAGTGACTTGTGTTTTAATTTTGTTGATGGTTTCTTTTGCTGTGCAAAAATGTTTTAGTTTGATTTGGTCCCATCTCCTAATTTTTTCTTTTGTTTTCCATACCCAAGTAAAAGAGAGAAAGAGAGAGAAAGTGAGTGGGGTGGGAGAGAGAGAGAGAGAAAGAGAGATAGGGGAGGGAGAGATTGGAAGTTATTAACAAAACTGGTGGTTTGAATAGAAAGCAGAGCATCCGAGGGGAAATATCAGAAAAAAAAATTGCTACAGGAAATGTCTGAGATTTTACTACTTATATTTTCTTCTAGAATTTTTATGGTTTCTTGACTTGTATTTAAGTGTTTGAGTTCATTCTTGAGTATGGTGTAAGAAGGTGGTCTAGTTTCATTTTTTTACACATATCTGTCCAATTTTTCCAACACTATTGAATAGATTATCTTAACCCCATTTATGTTTTTGCCTCCTTTGTCAGAACCACTGAAGCCTCACCTTTCCTGGCTCTTCCCTCCAAGATCTATGTATGAATGATATTTGCCAAGAAAAACTTGACTGCTTATAAAACCCATGTGAAGCTATTTTCTCCAAGAATTTGAAGATCTTAAAAAGAATCAGGGATAGCACTGCCTTTATATGTTATGTGTAATACTAAATAGTATAAATTACTTCATGTTCAACACAACCTAAAATATGTGAAAACCTATCTTGACTTTGTTACTAAGTGAATGCTGGGTCTTGAAAATGTTATTTAGGTACTTTAAGCCTCAGTTTCCTCATTTTTAATATTTAATATATTGAAGGTAGAGTTATCTCTACTTTCCCTTCCAGCTCTAAAAGGGTAAATTCTTAAACTAGTACATCACCCAGGAAAATAAAATAGTCTAATTATTACATTCAAGTTCGTTTCAGATGCTAACTTCTAGTCTGAATATTTATACTAAGGGGCTATCAGAATTCACTGATTTAAATAGCTTTATTGTTGAGAATGGATAAGGTAACTCAGATTTTACTTAACAACCATAACATATACATGTCATTATATACATTCAACTAAAGGAAAGAGTGTAAAACAAAAACTGAAGTTTTAAAGAATACCTCAGGTGCTACAAAATTTGCAGTGTAGCATGGAGTTAAGAGAAGCCCATTTTCTCCTCGAAGTTGCTTTGCAAACCCAAAATCACAGATCCGAATGGAGTCTGCATTGGCTGATTCATCCATGTATAAAATATTACTAGGTTTAAGATCACGATGAACAACCTTGAACACAAAAGAAAAAAATATTATATTTCTATAGCTAAATAAATATCTGTGAAATAAAACATTTTATGTTAATATATTTCTATGAAAATTACTTTTTTAAATATATTTTATTAATTTTTTACAGAGAGGAAGGGAGAGGGATAGAGAGTTAGAAACATCGATGAGAGAGAAACATCGATCAGCTGCCTCCTGCACACCTCCTCCTGGGGATGTGCTCGCAACCAAGGTACATGCCCTTGACCAGAATAGAACCTGGGACCCTTCAGTCTGCAAGCCGATGCTCTATCCACTGAGTCAAACTGGTTAGGGCAAGGAAAATAACTTTTTAATCATAAAATATTGAAATGATACTTTGTCCTACCTTTATAATCTTGAAAGTAATATCTATCAGATAGATGTTCTGCTTTCTATTCAAACCACCAGTTTTGTTAATAACTTCCAATCTCAAAGTATCAAAACTCAATTCTCAGTTCCACTTCTGTTTATAATGAACTAAGACCCTACCTAATATGCCCCTCCCCACAGTAAACAAGTATAAAACCTGAACATAATAGAAAAATGAACTACCCGAAGGTACTGGGGAGTGAAGAGAAACAGACAGGCTCGGGTGGGGAATACACATTTGGCTGAAGGAAGGAATACAGGGAACTATATGAACGGCTTTTAGGCAAGGGCAAAGTACAGTCCCTGTGTCACACAGTGGTGGTGAAGATACATGTGGAAAAGCCCACAGTCTTTCTGGCCTGGAAGACCAGAAAAGAGATGCTGGGAAAACTTTAATGCTGAGTGGAGAGATACTGTAAATTAAAAAGTCAAAACTACCCCTGAGATCTGGCCACATAACTCAGTTGGTTAGAGTGTCATATTGATACACTAAGGTTGTGGGTTCAATCCTCAGTCAGGGCACATATAATAATTGATCTCTCTCTCTCTCTCTCTCTCTCTCAACAAATAAAAAATTGCTCCTGAATCAACAATGTGTAGAAGAGGGGTGAGGGAAGGTAGAAAAGGGTAAAGGGGGGATAAATGGTGATGGAAAAAGACTTGATTTTGGGGGGTCAACACACAATGCAATATACAGATGATGTATTATAGAGTTGTGCACCTGAAACCTGCATAATTTTATTAACCAATGTCACCCCAATAAATTCAATAAAAAATTTCAAATGTGTAGAAGATGCTCAAAGTACTTTGTATAAATATGAAAGATAGAGACCAAAGTTGCTACCCAAAAAGCAGAATTTTCTGTGCAAACAATGCCAAGAAAATTATCCACTAAAACAAAACAATAATGAAAATCAGTAAAAATCATTGGAGAAAAATAACAGAATAAAAAATCTCCAAAAGTTAATATTCAAATGTGCAGTATACAATCCAAAATTATGTGACATACAAAAAAAAAATACAGAAAAAAACCCGACAAGAAAATAGAACACAGTTTCAAGAAAAAAAGAAAATCAATCAATTCTAAATTCAAGATGAACCACATTGGAACTAAAAGACAAGAATTTAACTTATTTTTTTAAATTTATCTTTATTATTGAAATTATTACAGATATCCTCTCTTTACCCCAATGACCCCCTACTCTCCACTTCCACCCTCCCCCAGACCTTCACCACACTATTGTCTGTGTCCATGGGTTATGCATATATGCATATTTGTTCTTTGGTTAATCTCTTTCTGCCACCATCCTTCCCTCAGAGATTCATCAGTCTGTTGCATTACGGTGACATTGCATAATAAAATTATAGAGGTTTTAGGTATCTACTTATAAAAAACCCTGGGTGGTGTAACATCACGCCCGTCTGGCGACCAAGTGGAAGGAAGTCAGTCCTGCAGGGGTAGTCTTTGAAACAACTGCACCCTCTTCTGAGCTATTTCCTGGAGCTGTTTCCAGTGAGGGAGGGGTTTGAGGCAGGAACCCGCCCTCAGAGCATGGAGGCATATCTTTATAAAGTGTGCTGCGCCAGCACGGCCAAGGGTGAACCTGAGTGGGGGCGGCTGAAAGGCTTAGAAAAGACAGACAAGAGAATTAAAGCAGGGTCTCGGTGGGACGCTGCTTCTCTGAGACAGCAACCATGCCCACAGTCATGTCTTTATTTTATAGCAGATGCCACGAGGCAAAGTAAGGGCGTGACCAAGTTGTTTACAACATTCTCCTGGGTTTCAATCCTACTCAACTACATGCACCTGAACTCTATCAAGCCTACATCACTCAGGCATGTGGGGCCACGTGTTCGGACCATAGGTTCAAGCTTACAACTATAGCTGTTGGCGATAATTGTGTTGGGAGGGCCCTGCCCTCCAAGCTGGGACTTGCACGTGGCAATGAGAGGACTGTGCCCTCTCATCAGTCCAAAGCTTGAACCTGTCCAAAACACTGTAGCAGCTACCCACAATAAAGTTTTAATCTACTTATATAAAAACCCTGGGTGTAACATCACGGCCAGAAGTGTGTCCAACCAGAAGGAAGTCAGTCCTGCAGTGGTCGCTTTGGAAACAGCTGCGCCCTCCCCCAGCTGTTTTCGGGAGGACGAGGTTCAGGCAGGAACCTGCCGTCAGGGTGAGGTTTCAGGGAGGAACCCACCCTCAGAGCAAAGCATGGAAGTGAAATGATTTGTAATGGATCTATTATTGAAGCTTTTGGAAATAC
>NW_005365372.1:927986-929428 GCF_000412655.1 Myotis brandtii | reverse complement strand
ATCGATCAGCTGCCTCCTGCACACTCCCCACTGGGGATGTGCCTGCAACCAAGGTTCATGCCCTTAACCAGAATTGAACCTGGGACCCTTGAGTCCACATGCCGATGCTCTATCCACTGAGCCAAACAGGTTAGGACAATTAATTCCCTTTTAATGTGTACAAATTTCGTGCACCGGGCTACTAGTCTGTATATATAAAATCCCAGCAACTGGAATGGCGGCATGACCAGAACAACCGGTGGTTATGATATGCACTGTAGCAGCCAACCACCCTGATCCGGTCCCAACTGGCTCCCCCTCGGGCCATCCCAGCCCCTGATCTGCCCCAAACACCTTAATTGGGGGCGGGACCAGCCAGCCAACCGTCTGTGGCCTCTCCCCCCAGCCAGGCATGGCCCTTCCCCTTGCCAGCCCAGCCCGATGGGTCTCCATTTAGGTGGGCCGGCCAGATCCCACTTGTGCATGAATTCGTGCACCGGACCTCTAGTACAATTCTATAATATATCACCTGTATATTGTATTACTTGTGGTGGTAAATATACAGACAATTTTCAAAATAATATGATGGAGGTGCTAGCTAAAGCTAGGGTGGTAAGGATATTGCAGCATATAAATGCATAAATTTTGTAAACCTTAATGTTATTTGTGAATTGTGTCTCGATAAAAATGTATTATTTAAAATTACAAGACTAAACATAAAACATTTAAAAAATAAAATGGCTATTATAACTATCTCAATAAAGTAAAAGAAAACATGCTTTTGATACATGAAACTATCAGCAGAAACATAGAAGCAAAAAAATAAAAATCAAATAAAATGCTAGATATGCAAAATATTCTAAAATTCTCTACATTATAAATTTCTTACTGATTATTATTCACTTCATTTAATATAGTTCTATCTTAATCAGCAGTTCACTACACTGAAAGATCTTTAAAGACCAGGACCAAGTCTTACTCATATTTGAGTCTGTATAACACTTTTTATAATGCCTGGAATATAGAAATGCTAAATAAATCTGTCATTAATTTATTTGATTGACATAAGAAACTGAAAGTTTCTAAAATAATATACTAAAGTAAGGGTGCTTAGTATGCCCACCACCCAAAGTCAAATAATCTTCCGTCACCATGCACTTGGCCCTCTTGTAAAATACACATCATGTTTCACAGAAATGTATCCTTGAAACTTATATGATCTTATTAACCAATGTCACCCCAATAAATTTAAATAAATGAATAAAAATAAATAAAAAAGAAAAGATGCTTATCATTGTCCTCTTCTCAAAATAGCTGGTCATCCTTTATTTTAGAGAGTGTTGATAAAAAGAATCAAGCAATCCTATCTAATAATAGAGAAACATGGTAATTAACCGTAACTTCTCTACCCTTCCCATTGGCTAATCAGCAAGATATGCAAATTAACTGCCAACCAAGATGGC
>NW_005365372.1:889595-927534 GCF_000412655.1 Myotis brandtii | reverse complement strand
AAACAGCCCTCAGCCCCTCACCCAGACTGGCCAGGCACCCCAGTGGGGACCCCCACCCTGAAGGGTGTGTGACCAGCTGCAAACAGCCATCATCCCCTCATCCAGGCTGGCCAGGCACCCAAGCGGGACCCCCACCCTGATCCAGGACACCCTTCAGGGCAAACCAGCCGGCCCCCACCCGTGCACCAGGCCTCTATCGTATATAGTAAAAGGGTAATATGCCTCCCGGCACCGGGATCAACGGAGCCGCGAGGCCTCCCGGCCTGGGATTAGCAGAGCCATGAGGCCTCCTGGCCTGGGATCAGCGGAGCCTCCCAGAACCAGGATCAGCAGAGCAGCGAGGCCTCCCAACACTGGGATCAGTGGAGCAGCGAGGCCTCTTAGCACTGGGATCAGCGGAGCAGCGAGGCCTCACTGCCCCGATGTCAAGTGGAGCCGCGAGGCCTCCCAGCACTGGGGTCAGCAGAGCCACGGGGCCTCCTGGCCCCTGGAGCAGCGTGACAGGAGGCAATGCCCAAACCCCCTGATCGCCCTGTGGCTCTGTGTGTGACAGGGGGCGGGGCCACAACCTCCCTATCCACACTGCTCTGTTCATGACAGGGGAAGGCACCCCAAACCCCTGATCGGCCCTGCTCTGTGTGTGACAGGGTGGAGCCGCAACCTCCCCATCGGCCCTGCCCTGAGTGTGACAGGGGGGAGTGCCCCAACCCCCTGATCGGCCCTGCTCTGTGGGTGACAGGGGGCAGCACCCCAACCCCCCCATGGGCCCTGCTCTGTGTGCACCGGGCCTCTAGTTAAATTATAACAGCCATATATAATTCATATTTTATAATATTGAAAAATGTAGTACATTAAACCAGACACAAAACTGAGTACTGGCTTATTTTTCTTATTTATAAAAGGGGACCATGTAGAATTTTCACTGTGCCAATTCTGAGTTGATCATTAATTTATTGTTTATACTTATGTGCATACATATCCGCTATTACAACTGATTCCAACTAAATTTTTAAATTATTTGTGACAATGTTTCCTTTCAGAGTTGTACATAATAAGAGTTGACCTTTTTTGGTAACATTTGCTTTCTTTATGAACAGGTAGGTAGCAAAATATGAGACCTGCTCCACTACTACAAACTTTAATAGATTAATATTTCACATGTTTAGAATCGAAATTTCTTACTGTATTTGGAATAGGGGTTGGCAAGAATCAAGAAATAAAGTCCTTTCATTGCCAGAACTTTATATGTTAGGTATAGCATAATATGAATAATATTCACATGTCCTTGGATAATCCTTTTATGTTTCACTTTTAAATTTGATTAGGTTTGCCTGACCAGTGTTGTTCAATGGTTGAGTGTCGACCTTGAACCAAGAGGTAATAGTTCAATTCCCGGGCAGGGCACAGGCCTGGGGTGCGGGCTTAATCCCCAATGGGGGCATGCAGGAGGTAACCAATCAATGGTTCTCTCTCATCATTGATGTTTCTATCTGTCTCCCTCTCCCTTCCTCTCTTAAATCAATAAAAATAAAAAAAAATAAAAATTTGATTAGGTTTAATAATTTCAAAGTCAAGGTTAGATTCAATTACATAATCCAAACCACTTTTAAAACTAATATGACACTAAATCAGGGTCAACAGGCAGAATGGACAAAATGATAACATTTTCCAACTTCCTAATTCTATAACTTTCACTACTTTGTGAGTTTTATTAGTATGTTCTCTATAAAATATATATTCTCTATAAAAAAGTAATTCACTTTAAGTGGTATACCCTACATATAATTTTATGAATATACAAGTCACAGAAATGAAGGAAATAATGTAACTACAACTTACTCCTTGACAATGAAGGTAGTCAACTGTTTTAGTTATTACAAACAGTACATCACTAGCTTCCCGTTCTGAGAAACATTTTTGTTTGAGAATACGGTCAAGTAGTTCTCCTCCTTTCATCAAATCCGTAACAAGGTAAACATATCTACCATCATCATAAACCTAAAAAAGAACACATTTTAAAAATGTTATTATTTATAATTATAATTCTGAAATGTTTAAATTACATTTACTTTGCTTTTATAGTGAACCTCTAGTGTTAAAACTATATTTTTTATTGCCAATATAGTAGTGAAGATTAAATTGGCTAAACAGTCCCTGAGATCATGTTAAACACATAATTTCATTAACTTTTCAGGTAGTACGTTACACTTCATCAAAGGATATAAATGAAAAATAGAACTCTGTACCTCTCAAATGGCATCTATCTCATTTGCTTTTACTGTATTATAGACACTTCTCTTCCCTACTAATAGTAAGCTTCCTTTTGACAGTAAATGTATTATTAGTTTTTAATATCCTCCCCATAGTCCATTATCTGACATGGTGTCTTAAATGTTTGTTGAATTCAAATACTATACCAAAGAAAATAAATTGAAAAAATAAGTGTACCCTTTCATTCAGGCCTTGCGACATAGATAGATTAGATAGATAGATAGATAGATAGATAGATAGATAGATAGATAGATAGATAGATGATAGATAGATAGATAGATAGATAGATAGATAGATAGATAGATATAAACTACTATTTAAAAACTATGGGGGTGTGTGTCCCTCAGCCTGGCCTGCACCCTCACCAATCGGGGATGTCCGAGACTGCTGTAGGATCGGGCCTAAACTGGCAGTCGGATATCACTCTCGCGATCCGGGACCACTGACTCCTAACCGCTCACCTGCCTGCCTGCCTTATCACCCCTAACCACTCTGCCTGCTGGCCTGATTGCCCCCAATTGCCCCCCACTGCTGGCCTGATTGCCCTAACTGCCTCCCCTGCCGGCCTGCTCGTCCCCAACTGCCCACTCGTACCCTCGTAGGTAGCAGGTGCTGATTAGGGGAGATGGGCATTTTTGTTTCCTAGGACTGTAGCTATGGAAGCTTTGCAGAGGGTTCCGCAGGCTTTGGAGGGGCAGGCTCTGGCCAGCAGCTCTGTAGCGGTGGTTGTCCTTGGAGGTGCTGGGGGGTAAAGGGAGTTAGGGGGTCTCTAGGGGGGTGGCGAGGCCGAAGGGGGAGTAACTGTCAAACCTTCTTGCTTGGTGCCATTCTTTAAATTGTACGTGGCTGTTTCACAGCTGTACCTGCTCAGGGCAGGGCTCCAATCTCCTGAAGCAGGGTGAGGGATGGGCCAGGGCAGAGCCAGGAGGGTGGGTTTAGCTGCGCCCCCAGGGAGGTTCAGCACACATCAGCTGCAGAGACATGCTGCTGCTGTCGGGTGGAAGGGTCTGACCCTGGAGGGCAGCTCAGGCCTCCCTCCACCG
The DNA here is from genome assembly GCF_000412655.1 of Myotis brandtii. Classification (NCBI taxonomy): domain Eukaryota; kingdom Metazoa; phylum Chordata; class Mammalia; order Chiroptera; family Vespertilionidae; genus Myotis; species Myotis brandtii. The sequence continues at coordinate 924,220 of NW_005365372.1, read as the reverse complement.
GGGTCTGGAGTTGTAGGGAGGAGAGGTGTGCCCAGCTCCAGTGAAGGGAGCTTGGCAGCAGTGGGCCATGGGTCCCATGTGCCTCAGGAGCGCTGATGGGTGGTCGCTGGAATGCTATTGTGGGCACCCCTGGCGGAGGTGGCAGGGGAAGAGATCGGGAGTCGGAGGTGCAGGCTGCAGCTACTCCCAAGGCTGTGTCTTCTCCCTGGCTGGTTAGCCTCCCCGTCCCCCCCGGGGGTGCGGGACTGGGGTAGGGTGTCCATCCGTCCCCCCAGGGGTGCGGGGGCTGGGGTAGGGTGTCCGTGCAGGGAGATTGGAAGAGCTCCCCGTGGTTGCTTCTTCTTCCTTCTTAGCAGTCTGGGCTCCTGTCAGGCACTCTTATCAGAGCCCCAGGAACTTGGCCCCACCACCTGCCCCCTGATGCGCACGCATCAATATGCTAATTGGTCGTTACTGGGACACCATAACGGCAATTAGCATATTACCTCTTTATATGCATAGATATTAATCAAAATGCATATCATATTATCCAAAACAAACTGATCTAGGTAATAGCCAATCTGTCTGCCTTCTCTAAAGAGAAAAGAGCATTATTTTCTTTTCTTTAATATATTTTATTGATTTTTTACAGAAAGGAAGGGAGAGGGATAGAGAGTTAGAAACATCGATGAGAGAGAAACATCGATCAGCTGCCTCCTGCACACCTTCTACTGGGAATGTGCTCGCAACCAAGGTACATGCCCTTGACCAGAATCGAACCTGGGACTCTTCAGTCCCCAGGCTGACGCTCTATCCAGTGAGCCAAACTGGCTAGGGCAAGAGCATTATTTTCTTATGTGAAAAGTCAGCATTTAAAACATCTATTTTTTTTAAGTAGCACAGATTTTTATTGTCAAAACAAGATATATGAGCATAAGAAAAAACACCAATAAATTAATTGTTCTCATCATTTTAGACTCTGGGGCCTCTCTATGGAAAAGTCAGCTCAGCTGACTATGTAGACACCATCCTTCCAAAGTACAAATAGCAGGGATTTGATACAGTATTCAGGACAATGACCAAACATGTCGATAGCAAGGATAAATAAATAGGTGCTTTCCCTGGTTCCTTCCTCAGTAACCTCTATTTCTATACAAGATATGAGGCTTGTTTTAGGAAAAATGATTGCCAGAAAAATATTTTCATCCTTCTACCTCTAAGAAAAACATCAGGCTCTGGTGACACTTGTTTCATATGAACATCCAGAATATAATCTACGTATAGTTACCACCATCTTTACTTTTAAAAAGCTTAACATCCATTTATATATACCAAAGCAGTAGGCTGAATATTTTCCCTTAAATGGTTTTCCACCAAAATGCAATGAACTTAATCTTACTGTAAAGTGCAACAAAGGATATGCAACACTTGTGTTTGTTGACACATGAAAGGGAAGCACTGCCCAGCAGAACTGCCCCAGAGGCATGGCAGTAAGAACTGCCTCTACTAATCTCCGCACAGGAGATGGGTTCATGCCAAGTCTGGTTTTTCTTTGTGCCCAGATCTCAAACAGATGCAGGTTCCCTCACTGACAAGGCTGGAGCCCAAGGCACTAGCAGTAGAGAGGGCCAGAGACTAGTCAGTGAGCACCTCTACACCATGACTTATCCATCAAGAAGCCTTGATTTGGGAACAACACAAATGTTACCTACCTCGTAAGCAATGATCAAGGTCTTGTCTAGGCTAAATGATGAAACAAATTGATGAGGCCTCCATACATTACTGCTAAGATTATTTAGTCTAACTTTAAATTGAAGCAATATACAATGGCTTCTCCCACACAAGGGCAAGCTTTGCACAAGGGCAAGTTTCTCAAAAAACAATGATACCTCCAGTTCTAGGCTCAGATTAAAAGGTTTTTGTTTTTTTAAAAAACAAAAAAAAAACAACACAACCTTTCCTATGTCAGATCAGGGTAATAGAGAAGTGGGGGCAAGCCACCCTCTATCCAGAGTCACTGGAAGAGAAAGCTATAGAAGCTGTTGAATGTGAGCATATTCTATTCATTGGATTTAAGATTATAGATCAATGGTGGTTGTTTCTTCTTTTCCATCAGTGGGATATCCATCTTGGGCAGCTTTAAGGTTGTTGGATCTTTGACCATTAGGGTGGCCTGCACGTGGATAAGTAGCATTGGAGAAGGTTTCTTGGCTCCTCTGTAGGGCTTGGTGCCAAAACCTCCCAAATTAGACTTCTGGAGGGATCTTGGTCCAAAGAGGCTCCATTTATCTGTCTAATTTCTTTCTTTATCCCCACTTCTGGAACCCATGGTGCTAGGATTTGGGCCAGATAAGACTATGGAAGAGCCAGAAGAGAGCAAACCTCCAGGCTATTGCTCAGCAGAAGAGTGAGGGTTGCTGCTGGGGGTGGACTGGGCTGAGGCTGGCTGCTTCTCTTCTCTCATTATCTCTCCACTCTGTAGTTTTAGTTTGTGGAGTGCTTCTGTCACTTGGAGGTACTTGGTCTCCTAGGGGATAAGGCGATTGTGGGTTGTGTAGCCAGCATCTCTCTCTACCCTGCCTGTTGCTCAAAATGTTGAATGGTCTCCTGGGTCTGTTTTGTGATTAGAGAATTCATGAGACATAGGTGGCTTTAGCCTTCATCATTGGGACCTAGTCCATACTGTCAATAGCCAATGGGAGGGTCATGGTGGGGAAGGACACACTGGCCTCACCTTCCTCCACCAGGCACAGTCTCAAAACCATTGAAAGACTCGGATCCAGGTGCTTTTTCTATATAGATTTTAGAGCTAAGTCCCTGACACCAGAGTGAAATGATGTGATAATTACACTTACAGATATTAATGAGGAACATTGCCCAAATGCTGAAAATTAGCTAAGTTGGTTGGAAAGAGTTTATACATTCCAGACGTTCTGTTTCACTGTTGCAGAACTGTCTGCAGCCTGAGCTCTGGCACGAAAGAGGCTGCAAGGACCCATGTCTCTAGAGGTTGCGGTGAATTAGGGCCCCAAGCCATGGTATATTTGTGTTGTGTCAGCTGCAATCCTAAAGGCTTTGTGCACTGGTCAGGGAGCGTAAACTCAGTAACATCTATTAATAGGACATATGTTCATTTTACAAAACTATAGAGTAATACAATTTCACTTAAAAAACAATCCACAGTGCAACAACCCATTTCTGTAGAGTTAAGAAAATAAAATGTAGAATTTGGCAGATTCCCAATGTCTGTATTTATAGTATCACAGAACAATAAATGTTGCTGGTTGTAATGTTAACTACTTAACTAGCCAGAATATATTCAAGTAATCAGGACATTCTTTGTTTGTTTGTTTGTTTACATTTTTATTGATTTCAGAGAGGAAGGGAGAGGGAGAGAGAGATAGAAACATCAATGATGAGAGAGAATCATTGATTGATTGCCTCCTGCACGCCCCCTACTGGGGATCGAGCCCACAACCCAGGCATGTAACCTTGATCGGAATCGAACCTGGACCCTTCAGTATGCAAGCTGACACTCTATCCACTGAGCCAAACTAGCTAGGGCAGGACATTCTTATTTACCAACAATCATAGTTCCTTTCTGATGTTCTACACAAAGAGTAAGAATACAGAATAATGGGGGGGGGAAATAATTGAAGTAGCAAATGTAAGAATCTTGAGATTGTGTTGCATGACAGCAAATATACCATAGAAATGAAAAGCTTCAAAAAATAAAGTTTTACATATCTCTCCTTTTCATATGTAAAACTTTAGACAATAAAATAAATAAATAAATAAAAATTAAAAAAGAAAGAAAATAAAGTGCCAAGTCATAACTTCATTAGCTTAGATTTTAAATACCTACATCTTTTAAAGTGATAATGTTTGGGTGTTGTCCATAGCGCATCAAAATTTCAATTTCTTCTGAGGGGTCTCTCTTACTTTTGTCAATAACCTAAGAAATAAAATAAGACAAATCTCAGAGGAAAATAAATTATGTTCTTTGTCTAAAAATTAATGGTATATTTTCAATTTGATTATAGTTTTGAGCAAATGCTTAAAACTCAAGAATGATGCTTGCCCCATATTATACTTTAACAGTTAAAAATGTCCTATAACTGCAACAATAATAAAAAGACCATTTTCTTTAACATTATAGTCCATGTAATTAAAACTACATTAGCTCATAATGTGATCCAAATGTAACAGTAATTGTTACAATTACTCAGTGTTAACATAGTACCTTAAAATAAAACTATTCAAAAGCAAGACATTCATGGAATGCAATGCTTCTACAAAATAAAGTCTTGGAAAGAGATTCAAAATGAAAATATTAAGTCTTTAGAGGTTTTTCTCATTTTTTCTTTGCAATCTCCACTAGCCCCACTGAAAAATGTCCGTTAGTTAAGTTACATATATAACCCCAAAAAAGGTAGGTTCAGGGACAATACCTTCACTGCAAATTCCATGTTGGTAACTGTATGTATGCATCGTTTGCAAACAGAATAGGAGCCAACACCAATATCTTCTTTCAACTCATATGCCTCACCAAATTGTGCAGCATTTCCATTTATCTGTGTTTTTTTTAAAAAAATACTGAGAATAATGAAATATTTTCACATTTTTATCTTCTCTTCAAAATTTATACAGGTTGGGGCAAAAGTAGGTTTATAGTTGTTTGTATAGAAAATAATCTATAATAATAAAACCGTAATATGCAAATTGACCAAATGACCGAACAGCAGAATGACCATCCAGATGACCTTCTGGATGAAGGCAGCTAGGGCAGGGAAGGCAGGTGGGAGGCAGCCGGGGCCGGGAGGCTGGGAGGAAGCCGGAACTGCGACGGCCTACCCTTTCACGAATTTTGTGCATTGGGCCTCTAGTACAATAATCTATCTATGTAATAGAGGAATATGCAAATTAGCCGGGATGCCGTAACATCACGACCGAACAGCAGGGACCTGAGGTTGCATGGTGCCTGGCTGGGGCAATGGACCACAGGCCACAGCCCCTGCCCAGCGGGACTTGACAGGGGACCTCAGGCCATGCCCCCCACCCTGGTGCTGGCCCGGGGGACCTGAGGCTGTGCCCCTGCCAGGTGGGGCTTGATGGGGGACCTGAGACTGTGGCCCCCACCTGACACTGGGCCGGGGGACCTCAGACCATGCCCCCCACCCTGGTGCTGGGCCAGGGGACCTGAGGCTGTGCCCCCCATCTGACGCTGGGCTGGGGGACCTGAGGCTGCGCCCCTCGCCCAGAGGGTTTTGACGGGGGTGGGGCTGGCCGGTTCTGGGTCTTCTGTATTTTTGAAGCGCATGCGGGTGGTGGGCGGGGACTTGACTCTAGGTCCCACGGCGCACCCCAGACTCTGACAGGAGGAAGATTTTCATATACATTTTACTAATTTTCTTTCATCTCTGACACTTCTATTATAGAGAAAGTGCAAATAGAAATATTAAAATATTTCCTATAATTAATTCCCTTTTAATGTGCATGAATTTTGTTCACCGGGCCACTAGTAAATAAATAATAATACAAGAATAAACTCTATGTTTTTCATACTCACAACTGTAAGCATACCTTTGCACCAACCTCTATTCATCTTAAATCTTTAAAAAATCATGAATAATCCATTATAGAATTTTTATCAGTATGTATAAATGGCTTAACCAGATCTGATCTGATCCTAAATTGTAGGCTTTCTAGATACCGAAAGACAACACAATAAATAAACTAGCTTACATACCACCATTACATTTTTTTTGCCAAAAGAGATTACATAAGTATAATTAAATGTTACTATTGTCTGCTTTATTTAAAAACACATGGAAACATCTTTAATTCATTATTATACACAGAAATAAATGAAGTTAAAATTATTATAAATTAATTACAAATAACTGAAGGAAATAATTATCCCTAAACTAAATAATCTAATTAAGTGGAATTTACCTGAACAATTGGTAATACATCTGCACTTGTGATAGGAGTGATTTTATATTCTTCTGCAATAGAAGTTGAAACAAAGCTGAATCCTTTGAAGAGTTGATGAGCATTAGCACTGGCTGGCAAACCAGGAGAATCTAATATCCAAATAATTATATTTAATTAGAATTATACAGATTTCTGTAATATAAAATGTCAGCATTTATTTTAATATAAATAATAAAACCACAAAAAACATTAAATGTTACCATCAGACATACTATATTATTTATTTGATTTATTGTATATTATCTGTCTCCCCACACTACTAAGCAAACTACATGTGGATTATAATTTTTGTCATTTCGTTCACTGCTGCCTCCTCACTGATGAGGACATTTGTAGGTGTTAAACATTTGTTGAGTTAGTGTATAAAACAGATTCTATCAAAAGTAAACCTCATTAAAATCTAAACTGTAAGAGTCAGAGTGATATATCTCATGTCTTATCTCCTATCCCTGACCCACTAATACATTATCATGAAAAAGACTTTTAAAACAAAACAAAGAAACCTTTTATCCTTCACTCTAGTCCCTTCTTCTCTGATAAATATTTCCCATTTAAAGGATGTACTTGAAAGGTGGGTGCCCAAGCAAAGCTATATGTGGAATCCACATTTTCATGAGACAAACCAACCCTTTGAAAACATATAATTCATTTAGTTTTTACTTAAGAAGCAAGTTTACTTTTTAAGCATCTAATTGAATAAAAGTCCTGATGTTACACATGAATATGCATTACCTTTGGGTGTTTTTGCAGTAAATTCAGGATCAAAACAAAAAGTATCATCTGGTTTTCCGGAAGCAGGTTTGAAAGGAGGTTGAACTTCTCTTTTATATAATTTCTAGAAGCAACAGAATAACACAAAAACATAGTAACACATTAAAAATCATTATACTTTGTAAGGGAAACCAGAACATAATACAGAAGAATCACAATTTCATAAATGGAATTTCAACAAGCTTCAGATACCTGTTAATTAAATTCTAAAATATTTGAGAAATAATGTACAGAATCAAGTGACACCTGGACACACATTAGTGATGCCACACATTGCATTTACAAAGAATAATGATGTTGGGTTTTGGATATCAAATATTGTCTTCAATTTTTGCTGGTAAAATAATCATACAGAATATGTTGCAATGTTAACATGGAGAAATAACTAACAATACTAAAATATTTCAAAATTAATAATTAGACTATTTTCAATAACTATTTACTTCACCTAAATATTTTGTTTCATTTAAAATATGCATTAAAGCTTCTGCAGAGCAAAAGAAACCATCTACAAAACAACAAGAGAGACCACTGCATGGGAGAACATATTTGCCAATGTTATCTCTGATAAGGGTTTAACCTCCACAATTTATAGGGAATTCATACAACTTAAAAAAGAGGATAAGCAATCCAATAAAAAGTGGGCAAAAGACCTAAATAGACACTTTTCGAAAATGGACATACAGAAGGCCAAGAGACAGAAAACATGCTCGAAGTCACTAATCATCCAAAAGATGCAAATAAAAATGCCAATAAGGTACCATCTCACACCTGTTAGAATGGCTATCATCAACAAATCAACAAAGGACAAGTGCTGGCGAAAATGCAGAGAAAAAGGAACTCTTGTGCACTGCTGGTGGAAATGCAGATTGGTGCAGTCACTGTGGAGAACAGTATGGAGTTTCCTCAAAAAAATTAAAAATGGAACTCCCATTTGACCCAATAATCCCACTTCTAGGAATATATCCCAAAGAAAACAGAAACACCAATCAGAAAGGACATATGCACCCCTATGTTCATAGCAGCACAATTTACCATAGCTAAGATTTGGAAACATCCTAAGTGCCCATCAGCAGATGAGCGGATTAAAAACCGGTGGTACATCTAAACAATGGAATACTACACTGCAGTAAAAAGAAGGAACTCTTACCATTTGCAACAACATGGATGGACATGGAGAGCATTATGCTAAGCAAAATAAGCCAGTCGGAGAAAGATAAATATCACATGATTTCATTCATTTGTTGAATATAATGAACAACATAAACTGATGAATGAAAATAGATCCAGAGACAGAGAAGCATGGAACAGACTGTCAAACCTCAGATGGAGGGCAAGGAGGGTGGGAGGTGAGGGGTAAGAGATCAACAAAAGGACTTGTATGCATGCATGTAAGTATAAACAATGGACCCAGACAACAGGGGGATGAGAGTTTGTGCTGGGGGGTGGGAGTGGGCAGAGAGAGGTTAATGGGGGAAAAAGGAGACATATGTAATACTTTCAACAATAAAGAATTTTTAAAAAATATGCATTAAAGTTATCATCTAGGGTTCTTATTATAGAAATCCAAAATTTAACCTTGCCATACCATTTAAGTTCCTAAAATTGATATATTAATGAAAGATATATAAAATTTTGCAATATATGAACATCTAATGTTCTGGGCAAATCTACATTGTTTTAAAAGCTCACAGACCCACACAGTAGTAGAAAATTAATAGAATATTATGTAAAGTAATTTCATTTTCATTTTTTATTAAATTTAATGGGATGATATTGATCAACATGAACATATAGGTTTCAGGTGTGGGTTTCTATTGTTATAAGATCTGTATATTGCACCTTGTACCCATTACCCAAAGTCAAATTTTCTCCTGTCTCCAGATATTAGGACACCCCCCCCCCAACAACACCTTCCCTCTGGCAACCACCACACTGCTATTTGTGTTCATGAGTTTCAGTTTTATATCCCACACATTAGTGAAATCATATGGGTCTTAGCTTTTTGTGACTGACATTTCACTTAGTACAATATTCTCAAGTCCATCCATGTTGTTGCAAATGGTACTATTTTGTTCTTTCTTATGGCTGAGTAGTATTCCATTGTGTATATGTACTACATCTTCTTTATCCAGTCCCCATATTCCAGGACACTTTGGTTGTTTCTAATGTCTTGGCAACCATGAATATTGCTGCAATGAACATAGGGGTTCATATGTCTTTGCACAAATATGATTTCAAGTTTTTTGAGCATATACCCATCAGAGAGAACATTGGGTCGTATGGTAGCTCAATTCTCATTTTTTTGAGCATTCACCAGACTGCTTTCCATAGTGGATGTACCAGGTTATATTCCCACCAGAAGTTAATGAGTGTTCACTTTTCTCCACAACCTCTCCAACACTTGTTATTGCTTGTCTTATTCAAAAAGGCCACTCAAACAGGTGTGAGGTGGTATCTCATTGTAGTTTCGATTTGTATTTCCCTAATTGCCAGTGAGGTTGAACATCTTTTAATATATCTATTGGCTGTTTGTATGTCTTCTTGGAAGATGATTTTTATAGCTGCTCTGCTCATTGTTTGATTGGGTTGTTTGTTTGATGTTGAGTCTTTTGAGTTCTTTATATGTTTTAGAAATGAAAACCTTGTTGCAAATGTCATATCCTATCTGGTTGGCTGCCTGTTTGTTTTGTTGTTGTTGTTGGTGGTGGTGTTGTTGTTTTTTTGCTGTGCGGTAGCTTTTTAGTTTGATATAGTCCCATTCATTTGTTTTTGCCTTTACTTCCCTTGCCTTTGGGGTCAAGTTCATAAAATATTCTCTAAAACCCAGGTCCACAAATTTGGTACCTAAATTTTCTTTGATGTAACTTATTGTATCAGATCTTATATTTCGGTCTTTGATCCATTTTTAATTAATTTTTGTACATGGAGACAAAACGTAATCCAGTTTCAATCATTTACATGTGGCTTTCCAGTTTTCCCAGCATAATTTATTTACTCCATTGTGTGTTTCTGGCTCCTTTGTCGAAAATTATCTGTCCACATACATGCGGATTTGTAGCTAGGCTCTTTATTCTGTTCCATTGATCTGTTTGTCTATTTCTCTGCCAATACCATGCTGTTTTGATTATTGTAGCTCCGTAGTATAATTTGAAGACAGGTAGCATGATACCTCCAGCTTTGTTTTTTCTCAGGATTGTTTTGTCTATTCGGGGTCTTTTGTGGTCTGATGATTTCTCCTTCTATGTCTTTAAGAACTGACATTGTTATTTTGATGGGGTTGCATTAAATCTGTATATTGCTTTGGGAAATATCGGATGAACTATGTTGGTTCATCCAATCTATGAACAAAGAATATTTTCCCATTTGTTGTATTTTTTTCAATCTCTTTTAATTATGCTTTGGAATTTTTTAAAAATATATATATCTTTATTGATTTCAGAGAGGAAGGGAGAGGGAAAGAGAGATAGAAACATCAATGATGAGAAAGAATCACTTATTGGCTGCCTCCTGCATGTCCCCTACTGGGGATCCAGCCCGCCACCCAGGCATGTGCCCTTGACCGGAATTGAACCTGGGACCCTTCAGTCCCAGGCTGACGCTCTATCCACTGAGCCAAACCAGCCAGGGCATGCTTTGTAATTTTTAGTATGTAGGTCTTTCACACTCTTAAGTTTATTCTTAGGAATTTTTTTTGTTTTGGTTGCAATTGCAAAAGAAATTATTTTTTATTGTCTTTTTCTGATGTTTTATTGTTAGTATACAAGAAGGCAATGGATTTTTGCATATTGATTTTGTATCCTGCAACTTGACTGTATCTGTCTATTGTTTCTAATCATTTTTTGGTAGTCTTTAGAGACTTCTATATACATCATGCCTGCAAAAAGTGACAGTTTTACTTCTTCCCTATTTGGATGCCTTTTATTTCTTTCTCTTGCCTTATTGTTGTGGCTAGGACATCAAGCACTATGTTGAATAAGAGTGGTGACAGTGGACATCTTGTCTTTTTCCTGATCTTAGGGGAAAAGCTTTCAGTTTTTCAGCTATGAGTATGATATTAGCTGAGGGTTTATCACATATGTCCTTTATTATGTTGAGGTACTTTCTTTCTATTCCAATTTTATTGAGTGTTTTAATCATAAATGAATGTTGTATATTATCAAATGCTTATTTTGAATCTATTGATAAGATCATATGAGTTTTATCCTTCCTTTTCTTAATGTGGTTCAGTACATTGATTTATTTGCATATATTGAACCATTCTTGTGCCCCTGGCATGAACCCCAGCTGATCATATTATTTTTTGATGTACTATTATATTTGATTTAATAGTATTTTGTTTAGGATTTTTGCATCTGTATTCATCAGAGATACTGGTCTGTGCTTTTCTTTTTCTGTGTGTTATCTTTACTAGGATTTGGTATCAGGGTTATATTGTTCTCATAGAATGTGTTAGGAAGAATTGCCTCCTCTTTAATTTTTTGAAAGAATTTGAGGATAGGTTTTAAATCTTTGAATGTTTGGTAGAATTCACTGGTGAAGCAATCTGGTCCTGGATTTTTTAAAAATATATTTTATTGACTTTAGAGAAAGGGAGAAGGATAGAGAGTTAGAAACATCGATGAGAGAGAAACATCGATCAGCTGCCTCCTGCACACCCCCTACTGGGGATGTGCCTGCAACCAAGGTACATGCCCTTGACCAGAATCGAACCTGGGACCCTTGAGTCCGCAGGCCGATGCTCTATCCACTGAGCAAAACCAGTTAGGACTGGACTTTTGTTTTTTGATAGGTTTTTGATGGTTGTTTCCATTTCCCCACTAATGATCAGTCTATTTAGATTTTCCAATTCTTCATGATTTAGTCTAGGAATCCTATCTAATAAAGAGGGAATATGCTAATTGACCCTTACACCATCACAAAGATGGCAACACCCACCACCAATAAGGAGGGAATATGCTAATTGACTTCCCCTCCCTCAAAGATGGCAGTGCCCATAGCCACAAGATGGCAATGCCCAGTCCCCACAGCCCCACCAGAGCGGCAGGGGCACAGCAAGTCACTCCGCATGTTTACCTCTGGAGACCTCCAGTCCCCTCAGTCCCCCAGCCCCCCAGGGCCAGCCTGAGGCACAGGCAAGCCTAGGATGGCGGCTGCCCAGCCACCCAGGGCCACCCAAGGCTCAGGCAACCCGGCCGGCCAAGGCTTGCACTGCTGGGAGTGGCAGCAGCAGAGGTGTGACGGTGCGTCGCCTTCCCCTGATCGCTGGGTTGCCTCCCGCCCCTGAGGGCTCCCAGACTGTGAGAGGAGGCAGGCCGGGCTGAGGGACCCCCCTCCAGGGCATGAATTTTCATGCACAGGGCCTCTAGTGTTATATAATTCTAGCAACTTATCCATTTCCTCTAGGATATTGAATTTGATGGTATATAGTCTTTCATAATATTCTAGTATGATCCTTTGTATATCTGTGATGTCTCTGTTGACTTCTCTCTCACTTCTGATTTTGTTTATATGGGTCTTTTCCTTTATTTTCCTTTGTGAGGCTAACCAGGGGTTTGTTAATTTTTATTAGTCTTTTCAAAGAACCAGGTTGTTCTTTGTTTATTAATTTTTTGTATAGTTTTTCTTTTCTCTATACTGTTAAATTCTGCTCAGTTTTTTATTATTCCCTTTCTTCTGCTGACTTTAGGTCGCTTTTGTTAGTTCTTTAAGCTGTGATGTTAGATTATTTACTTGGGATATTTCTTGTTTCTTGAGATAGGCCTATAATGATATAATCTTCTCTCTTATTATTCCTTTTTCTGCATCCCAGAAATTTTGATATGTTATATTCTTATTCTCATTTTTATTTATATATCTTTTTATCTCATCTTTTATTTCTTCTTTGATCCAGTCATTTTTTAATAGCATGTTGTTTAATATCCACAGATTTGGGGGTTTCTTTACTTCCTTTTTGCAGTTGATTTCTAATTTCAGGGCATCATGATTAGAGAATATGCTTAGTATGATTACAAGCCTCTTGAATCTGTTGATGCTAGTTTTGTGACCCAATATATGGTCTATCCTTGAGAAAATTCCATGTGCACTTAGGAATGTATAATCTGATATCCTGAGATGAAAGGTTGAGTTAATGTCAACTATGTCCATTTGGTCTAGTGTTTCATTTAAGGCCAATATTTCTTTATTGATTTTCTGTTTGGTTGATCTGTCTAGAGCTGTCAATGGAGTGTTAAGGTCCTCACCTATGATTTTGTTTTGATCTGTTTCTCCCTACAGTTCTGTGAGTAGTTGTTTTATATATTTTGGTGGTCCTTGGTTGGGTGCATATCTATATTATAAAAGGCCTGTGACCGTAATGCCATAATGACCACACAATCGGTCACTGAGAGGTGCATTGATGGGTCTCGTGGCGCGGCAGGTCTGGGGTCCCACCTCATGTGGCAGGTCTGGGGTCTGGGGTCCCGCCTCACGCAGTGGGTCTGGTGTCTGGGGTCCCATCTCGCATGGCGGATCTGGGGTCTGGGGTCCCACCTCGCACAGCAGGTCTGGGGTCTGGGGTCTGGTCCCACCTCATGCTGTGGGTCTGGGGTCTGGGGTCCCACCTCTCGTGGTGGATCTGGGGTCCCGCCTCATGTGGCGGGTTTGGGCTCTGGGGTCCCGCCTTGTGCGGAGGGTCTGGGGTCTGGGGTCTGGGGTCCCGCCTCATGTGGTGGGTCTGGGGTCTCACACGATTTCGGCTCACATGGTGTGGCCCATAGGCTCTGATTGCAGCAAGGCTGGTGGCCAGCAAGCAAGCAAGAGAGTGGACAGGTGGGCGCGGCGAGGCACGTGGTTGGGCGGGGCCTCACGATTTCGTGTACTGGGCTTCTAGTATGTTAAGGAATATTATTTTTTCTTCATGTAGTGTTCCCTTTATCATTATAAAGTGTCCACCTTTGTCTCTTATCTTGAAATCGATTTTGACACATATACATATGGCTATAACTGCTTTTCTGTAGATTTTATTTGCTTGGAGAATCATTTTCCACCCTTTTACTTTGAACCTACCTTTGTCTTTGCAGCTTAGATGTGTCTCTTATAGGCATCATATGGTTGGATTTTGTTTTATTTATCCACTCTGCTATTCTGTGTCTCTTTCTTGGTGAATTTATACTATTTATTTTACCTTTAGGGTAATTACTGATGTATGAGAATGTCTAATAACCATTTTATCTTTTGTTTTCTGATAGCTTTGTTCCTTCATTGGTTCTTTTCCTTTGTGTTTCTGTCTGTGTGTTTTTGTCTGGTGGTATTCCATACTTCTTTCCTCTGTTTCCAAATTTTTTAAAGCTCTGTCCTGTTTTGGGAATTTTGTGTGTGGTTACCATTAGGTTTCTAAAAAGTAAAGTTTCATATATACCTTAGTTTTTTTTTTTTAAGTGCATCTCATCTTCATGTTCCTATGCCAGCTTAGACTTTTACCCCCTCCCCTTTTATGTTTTTGTTCTCACAAATTATGCCTGTTTATGCTGTAAGTTTTTGGTGATCTTACTCATAGTGTTGTGATCTTACATTCTTTGTTTCAGATACAATAAAGCCCTTGAGCATTTCCTGCAATGGATGTTTTCTGGTGATAAAATTCCTCAATTTCTATATGTCTGGAACATCTTTATTTCTCTTTCATATTCTAAGGAAAATTTTGCTGGATATATTATTTGTGGCCAGTAATTTCTCTCTTTCTGACTTGTGCCTATTTGCTCCCACTCTCTTCTGGCTTGTATAGTTTCTGCTGAGAAGTCTGATGAAATTTTGATGGGTTTTCTTATGTAAGTCCCTTACTTCTTTTCCCTGACTGCTTTGAGAATTTTTCATTGGTCAATAATTTTTGACAGTTTTAATATGAAGAGCGCTGGAGAGGACCTCTTTGGATTGAGGTAACTAGGTGCTCTATTTGCTTCTTGGCTTTAAGGAGCTAGTTCTTTCCATAGGTTTGGGAAGTTATCATTCACTATTTGTTTGAATAGACTCTCTGTTATTGCTAACTCCCTCTCTTCCTCCACTGAAATGTCTATTATTCTAATGTTTCTTTTTCTGATGGTGTCAGATAGTTCTTGTAGACCTCTTTCATTTTTCTTTATGCTCAGGTCTCTCTTTTCTTCCCTATGCTTCATTTCTAGATTCTTCTCTTCGATATCACTAATTATTTCCTTCATCTGGTTGGCTCTGTTTTCTATGCTCAGTAGTTCACTCTTAAACTCATTAATTAATGCTTCATTTCCAGGATTTCTCATTGGTTCTTTTTTAAAGTTTCAATCCCATTGGTAAAGTACTTGTTTTGTTCATTGATTTGTTTTCTGAGGGCATTGAATTCCTGTCTATTTGCTCATATCCTATTGAGTATTTTCTGAACTGAAATCTTGAAATCTGACATTTATATCACATCTTTCCATGTGTCCCAGTTTGCTTTTGGGAGATTGTTCATTTTCTTTCTGATCATCCTTGTTACCATGATTATTCATGGTATTTGCTGTTCTCTTTGCCTAGTCATTTATATCTGTCCATATTAATGGCGGACAATAGCTTCCTCTGAAGAGGCTTTTCTACTATTTTCCAGTAGATTGTGCTGAATTGTAAGAATTTTTAGCTCTGTGATCTCCTAGTTTTGACCCAGGGTTTCCTTAAGACTGTACAGCTGCAAAGCTTGGAGGGTGGGGTTGGTTTTGTCCTCAACATAATGGCAAACCCTGATCTCCCTGGGGTCCTGCCCCAAGCACCCCATCTGGGGATCATTACAGAGGGAAACAGCAGTTCTGCTGAAATAGATCTTGGTTTACAGATAATGTTATCCTTGACCCAAATCCAAGAGCAAGGGGAGGAGAATTTAGGGAGTCCAAATGGCCACAGTGCTTTGTGATTCTATTTCTTTGTCAGAAACACCACTGTCCTGCCCAACATTAGAAGGTTACAGAACAGAACCCAGTGCTCTGTTAGGCATTTCCTCGCTGCTCTGCCTGTTGGACTGCACCCTGCAATTCTCTGTTCCTCCAGGCCACAGGCAGCGCCTGCAACCGCTGGGTTCCTCCCCTCTCCAGAATGCGCTGCAAGCTCCCCACTGCAGGGCTGTATCTGTGCTTTCCTCCCTTCTCATATCCCAGTTTATTCCCGGTTGCACACCTTTAGATGTTTCTATGTGCAGGTCTCTCAAGCAGGCCTCTGTATTGAGCAGGGAATTCTTTGTTGAATTATAATTGGTTTACTTGTTGTAATTTCACTGGGAGAGGCCAAGGGGATCTCACACACTTCCATTTCTCTTATGTCCACAATTTTCATTTATATTTACATAAACATTCCAGTCTTTTTTATTTAAATTAAGACCAAGGAATATAAACTGTTTAGATATAAAAATGATGGAGCCCGGCTGGTGTTGTTCAATGGTTGAGCATCAACCTATAGATCAGGAAGTCTCCTCTCCATTCCCAGTAAGGACACATGCTTGGGTTGCTGGTTCGATGTCCAGTAGGGGGCATGCATGAGGCAGTCAATCAATGATTCTCTCTAATCATTGATGTTTCTAACTCTCCCTCTCTCTTCTTCTCTGAATACAATAAACATGAAAAAAAGAATGATGGAAAATAAAAATTTCCAGTTTCTCTAGGTATAAAAAAAAGGAAGCATAGAGAAGCATTACAAAAAAAAAAGTTACAAGGAGTTACAAGACACCAAAAGAGGCATGCAACAGATATATGAAAGGAAACTCATATGTACTATGTAATTGAGTGGCGATTTAGGGAATTAATACTAATGACTTCCACAAAAAATAAAAATAGCCTTCTAAAACATGTTCCATAAGCCAGATGTAACAATGATTTAATCAGTTAATAGTGGCCCTCTGTATATGCCTTAGAATTTAAGAGATTTTTTTCTTTTGAAAAATATTTCAATACCAATAATAGAACTAGAAAATAAAAAACACCTATGATTATTGGTAGCCCATAAAATACATAAAGCAATTTGTAAAACAGACAACAAAATGGGTTTATCTAAGAAAAAAATATTAGTTTAAGAGTTGCACCTTTAAAAAATTCTTTATAAGACAATAGAAATTTGCATGTTTCTATTTTCATGTTCTCTCAAAATTTAGTGAAATATCTGTACAAAAACATTCACTTATTAAGAAATGTAATTTTTCCTAACACATGACAAAGAACCAATTGAAATTAAATAACATCTTAGATTTTTTTAGAATTAATTTTCTATAAGAACTGCTCTATCATTCATCCATTTTCCCCTTCTCTTCCTCCTCTACATTCTCCAACCTAGAATAGGGGAGAATTTATTTTACCTGTTAGCACATACTTAACAGGTAAAATAAATGAGAAACAAAAACTTACTAAATATCATCCACACATTTACTGGTTCCCGGTAATTTTACTTAAAGCGGTAGCATATCATAACAATTACCTTGAACTATAAGATGTGTGGATGAATTTGGAACAACACAGATGGATATTGAGGGTTATACTAAATGAAATAAGTCATGTGGTAAAGGACAAAACCTTATGATTTCATTCATAACTGAAATATTAAAAAATGAACAAAACAACAAGTTCATACATACAAACAACAGATTAGTGGTTACCAGAAGGAAAGTGGGTGGAGGGGGAAATGGGTAAAGGGGTTTAATTACATGGTGACAGATGGAATCTAGACTTTTGATGGTGAGAATGCTATAGTGTATACCGATATCAAATTATAATGTTGCATACCTGAAACTTATGTTATTAACCAATGTTGCCCCAATAAAAATAATCCCATACTAGTAAAACAAATGAATTTAGTTAACGAGCAAAGTCAATATGTTACAATTTACTCTTCAGCGTTTGCTCATATTAAAGTTACTCAGTAACAAATTTTCTAGTGAACTTACATTCCAGTCAATATTTGCAAAAAAATGATGTCTTTTGATTTCCTCAACTCCTTCTGAACCTATAAAAACAGAAAGACTTTTTTACTGGTGTAATTTTTTAAAATCTTTATACCTGGCTTTTAAGCTGTGATCTATAAAGAGCAATACACACACTTTATCGATTCCTTGTAGTGAAAGGTTTAAGACATCTCATATGATCGTTTATTATAATTGCTTCTTTCAATTTAATGTGAAAAAAATTGAAGCACATAGAACAAAATGAAATATTGAAATGCCTTCCAAATCGAATCAAAATCATGTTTAATACAACTTTGAATTTAGGTACATTTTCTTCATAGTTGAACCTATGACCTCATATCTATAGGTCAAAATAAAAGTACAACATAATAAAGTGACATTGAAAATTTAACATAAGGTCATAAATAGGATAGATGAAAGGATTACATCTGGGTCCAGGGTAAGGCTACCTGAAAGTGGCCAAGTAATAAGTTATGGAAACATAATATTTACATTTAATAATATTGGAAGGACAAAACAATTATCTTCAAATATCAAAAAAGATTACCTATACAATTCTGTGAACTATTTCAAAAAATGAATGCATATGATATATAATTATATATATTAAACAGAAATATTGAATAACTAGACCACTCTATTTTTAAATCATAGACATACAGAATTTACTGGAATCATTGCATATACAAAATGCAAAGTTCTAGGTATAAATAGATAGCAGTAGTAAAAGAACTTATGTCAGAAAACATAAAGTTATAATTATCATCCCAAAGCCTGCAGTATATTGATACAAAAGCTAAGAAAATAAGCAATACCCAATCTATTTGCTGGATTCCTTTTGAATAACATCCTTAGAAGACTTTGTGCTTCAGCACCAAGAAACTGAGGCATTCCAAGTTTTGCTCTGGAAAAGAAGATTTTAGAAAATTTCATTAAAATCTAGCCACACTTCTAAATTTACAAATTTCAAAAATAATTTTAAGGAATGTTTTCACAGTGGTAAATAATGTCCCCCATAGCATAGGAGAAGGGAATAAGACAGTGTGGAAAATGTTATTTTGTGTCAATTTAAATCCACAAGTTTCTCAAAACTGAAAGCAAGAGCACTTGATAAAACCCAGCACCCATTTATGCGGGAATAGAGGAAACATACCACATGTAATGAAGGCCATAAAGGACGAACCCACAGCCAACATCATACACAATGTGCAAAAACTACAAGCATTTCCCTTAAGATTGGGGACTAGACAGATGTCTGCTTTTAGCACTCTTATTCAACATAGCACTGGAAGTCCCAGTCATAGCAATCACACAAGTAAAAGAAATAAATGGCTTCTAAATTGGAAAGAAGTAAAACTGTCCTTATTTGCAGATGACATGATACTGTATATAGAAAACCCTAAATACACCACCAGAAAACTACTAGAACTGATAAATGAATTCAGTAAAGTAGCAGGACACAAAATAAATATTGAGAAATCAGTTGTATTTTTATGCACCCAAAAGGAACTATGAGAAAGGAAAACTAAGAAAGCAATCCCATTTACAATTGCTTCAAAAAGAATAAAACACCTAAAAATTAATTTAACCAAGGATGCAAAAGATGTGTACTCAGAAAATTATAAGACACTGGAAAAAGAAATTGAAGAAAAATAAGTGGGAACATATACCGTGTTAATGGATAGAAAGGATGACTATCATTAAAATGTTCATGTTACCCAAAGCAATCTACAGATTGAATACAATTCCTATTAAGATACCAATAGCGTATTTAACAGAACTAGAACAAATATCCCAAAATTTATATTGAATCATAAAAGTCCCCAAATAGCAACAGTGAGTGATCTTGAGAAAGAAGAACGAAGTTGTACGAATCATACTACCTGATATCAACTATATTACAAGGCCATAGTAATCAAAATAGCATGGTACTGGCATAAAAAGAGACATCTATCACATGATCTCACACATAAGTGGAAATCTAAGGAACAAAATAAACTGATGAACAAAATAGATCCAGAGACATAAATGCATGGAACAGAGTGTTGAATCTGAGGGAAGATGGGAGTGGGTGGGTGGGAAGGGATTAACCAAAAAACTTATATGCATATATGTATAACCCATGGACACAGACAATAGTACTAGTATGGTAAAGGCCTGGGGCAGGGGGCAGGTGCAGGCTAGAAGGGATCAATGGGGAAAAACGAGATATCTGTAATACTTTCCACAAGAAATATAAATTTTTAAAAAATAAGAAGAAATAAAAACAGTATAGAACAATGGAACCAAATTGACAGCTCAGAAATAAATCCACACCTTTATAATTAATTCATATTTGACAAATGAGACAAAAGCATACAATAGGCTTAAGATAGTCTATTAAATAAGTGGTGCCTGGAAAATTAGGAGATACATGTAAAAAAATGAAACTATACCACTTTATTACACCACACACAAGAATAAACTCAAAATGGACTAAAGACTTAAATGTTAGCCCTGCTGGCATGGCTCAGTGGTTGAACATCGACCTATGAACCAGGAAACCAGGAGGTTGTGGTTGGATTCCTGGTCAGGGCATATGCCTGGGTTGCAGGCTCAGTCCCCAGTGTGGAGTGTGCGGGAGACAGCAGATCAGTGATTCTCTCTCATCATTGATGTTTCTATCTCTCTGTCTTCCCTTCCTCTCTGAAATCAATAAAAAATATTTATTTTTTTAAAAAGACTTAAATGTTAGACTTGAAACCCTAAAAATCCTGGAAGAAAATACAGGCAGTAAAATCTTGTACATTTCTCATAGTGATATTTTTTCTGATATATATCCTTGGGCAAGGGAAACAAAAGAAAAAATAAACAAATGGGACTACATCAAACTAAAAAGTTTTTGCACAGGAAAGAAAACCATCAGCAAAATGAAAAGACAACACAGTGAACAGCAGAACATATTTGCTGATACATCTGCTAAGGCTTTAATATCCAACATTTATAGTGAACTTTAAAACACAAAATCAAAAAAACAAACAAACAACACAAAACAATACAATTAGAAAATGGGTGAAGGAACTGAATAGACACTTTGTCAAAGAGGACATACAGATGGCCAATAGACATATCAAAAGATACTCAATATCACTGATCATCAGAGAAATGAAAATTAAAACCACAAAGGGATATCATGTCATACCTGTTTGAATGGCTATCATCAACAAATCAACAAACAACAAGTGTTGCTAAGGATGTGGAGAAAAGGGAACCCTCGTGAACTGTTGGTGTGAATGCAGATTGGTGCAGCCACTGTATAAAGCTGTATGGAGTAAACTCAAAAAATTAAAAATGGAACTGCCCTATGACCAATTGATTCCACTTTCTGGGAATTTAGCTGAAGACACCCAAAACACAAATTTGAAAAAAAAAATGTGTACCCCTATGTTCACTGCAGTATTATTTACATTAGCCAAGATTTGGAAGCAGCCCAAGTGTTCATCAGTAGATGAGTAGATAAAACAGCTACGGAATACTACTCTGTCATAAAAAAATGGAAAGGGAAATCTTGTCTTCTGGGACAGTAAGGATGGACCTAGAGAGCATTACGCTGTGAAATCAGTCAGAGCAAGACAAGTACATATGATTTTGCTCATATGTGAAACCTAATGAACAAAGTGCACTAATGAGCAAAATAGGGACAGACTCATAGAGAGCAGGCTGACAGTGTGGGGCGGGGCTTGCGGTGGTGGTGAAGAGATTCAGTGAAAAAGAAAAAAAGACTGGAAAAACTCATGGACACTGACAACAGTGTGGTGGTTGTGGGAGGGGTGGGGTGGAGGTAGAAGAGCATATAAGGGGGATAAATGGTGATAGAAAAAAATAATAAAATAAAGAAAAAACTGAAAGCAAGAAATTCTTCCCATAAGAAAATAACGTAGTGCTTACACTTACTTTAATATCATATTCATGGTCTCATTTCTGTCTTTACCTTGAAATGGCAGTGTACCAGTAAGCATTTCAAACTAAAACAAACAAAAACCAAACAATCAATTTAGCACAAGTTAGAGACTTGTAATACGTGATCATCAAATCATACAGGATCTGCATGACAGTACATCAAAATAGGAGCAAAAGAACTAAGTCACTTAAAGAAGTATACTTCTAGTACCCTACTATATATAACTCAATTGGTAGATGACTTGTAGCAAATGAAACCAACCAATTTGTTTCAGTCCTGTTGGATTTGGTTAAGTTACCAAAGAAATTTGGAAATAAACACATTGTAGAAACAAATATATTCTTTTAAAGAAAGCAATTGAACTGACAAAGGAAAGTGAAAATAAGCATAAAACCATTTCAAATTCATAAATGATCAAGAAAGATTTAACCATTCTTGCCCTGGCGGGTGTTTTTGGTGGTTAGAGCATCGGCCCATGCACAAAAGGGTCCGGGATTTGATTCCTGGTTAAGGCCACATACCTAGGTTGTAGATTCCATCCCTGGCCTCAGTTGGGGAGCATTTGGAAGATAACCAATTGATGTGTCTCTCTCAACTCTCTCTCTCTCTCTTTGCCCTCCTCTCCCTCCCTCCCTCTCTTCCTCTCTCCCTCCCTTCTACTATCTCTAAAAGGCAATGGGAAAAAATCCTCTGGTGAGGATTAACAAAAAATGTTTTAACCAATCTCTTTCCCCTCACTTCTCTAAAAACAGAAACCAAAAAAAGAGAGAGAGAGAGAATACACACACACACACACACACACACACACACACACACACACACACAGGAATAATTTAAAAAAAAGAAAAACACTGATACAGTTGCACATATCATAAGGAATCATTTTCCCTAAGAGATTTAATTGCAATGCACACAACTAGAAAATTAATTATGCTATAAAAATACTATGTCTACAAATAAAGATCATCATGGTTCATTAAAATGTTTTATATACCTAATACTAAAATCTTAAACAGATTCAATAATGGCTTTAGCCTCAGTCCTCTGCTCTTTTATGAACTACAACCTTAGTTATTAGCTTATCCATTCACTCTCTCCTATACCCTTATGACTCTCAAATCTTATCCAGCCTCAATCTCTCTCAAGCCCCAGTTTTGCCTCCCATATTGATAGTAAAGGTTCTCAACTGGAAACTGAAGAGGTAGCAATGGGAATCAAAAAAGAGAAAAAAAGAAAGCAATTGTGGTATAAGGGGATCATCTCTCTCAAGCTCCAGTCCCCAACCCCCAAAACTTTGAAATGTCTTTAACAAGCCCTGGAAAGGTAGCTAAGTGGATTAGAGCATGGTCCCAATACGCCAAGGTTGCTGGTTATATCACTGGTATAATCACCCAATGAATGAATAAATAAGTAGAACAGCAAACAGATCTTGTTCTCTCTCCCTCTTTAACTCCCTGGCTCTGTCCCCTTGGGAGTTTGACTGTGAGACTGGGAGTTCAATCACTGGCTATGATGTGCACTGACCACCAGGGGGTGGCACAGAACATGGTGGGTGACCAGGGGAGGTGGTAGGGCACTGAGAGAGTGAGGGAAGGAGGAGGTGGGGAGGCAGGGAGGCAGGGGGAATCATGAGGTGGCAGCGGGAGGCAAGGCGGGGAGGTAGGGAGGCAGGAAGGCTGTGGGGGGAACCACACAGTGGCAGTGCTGGCGGAAAGGGAAGAAGGAGGCAGGAAGGCAGGGAGGTGGAGAATCTGATTGGCCCTGATCGCTGGCCAGGCCTAGGGACCCTAGCCATGCACAAATTTCATGCACCAGGCCTCTAGTATCCTGTAATCTTACAATTGTCTTGTAAGGAGACCTTGTTGATTTTCCTACTTCTAGATTCCTCCATTTACAATCTACTTATATCATTCTGTCCAGGCTCATCTTCTTAACATTCATGTTTCCTATAATTACCATCCTATTTAAGAATCTGCAAAAGTTTCCTGCTACAAAGAGAATTGCATGCAAATGCTTAAGGTTTATAGCCTCATTTCCTCCACTCTCACCCACATTCTTCAATACTACTCTAGTCAACAGGTTCTCCTTGCTAATATGATCACAATATTATCATTGGCACACAGCTATTTAAATTTTATCCATATTTCAGGGCTTAGTTTAAGTTCTCTCCTCCACTTTTCCTATGTCAACTTATATTAATTTTGTCCTGAATTCCTAAGGTACTTTTGGGCAATTTATTTAGCTACTCCAATTGTTTCCCAATTGGACTGTATGCCTTCTTAGGTCATGGAAAATGCCAAATAATGCACTTATAGTCTGTTCCCACACAACTGCCTTCCCTAAATGCCAGTTTTTTAATGGGTACTTAATATACTGATGTGTTATATTGAGTGTTATGCAGTGATAAATAGGCAAAATGTATTATCAAGCTTCAAAAGCAAACTATTTAATTCAATAACCATTCATATATCATCCTAATTAACACTGCAAGCTATATGCTAAATCTTATACAAAATTAGTTAATCAGGATGTCAGCTGTAGTAGGTATTGAGGAAGACAAAGAGTAGTATAGCACATGGTTGCTCTCCTCAAAAGGTTTATAATTTTTCTAGGGATATGCTTGAAACAATGCTATCTACGTATATAAAAACCCTGGGTGATGTTCATCACGACCAGAACCACCAAGACCAAGCTGAAGGAAGTCAGTCCTGCAGGGGTTGTCTTGGCAACGGATGAGCCCTCCCCCGAGCTGTTTCCTGGAGCTGTTTCTTGTAAGGGTGGGGTTTGAGGCAGGAACCTGCTCTGGGAGCGTGGAGGCATATCTTTCTAAAGTGTGCCACGCCAGCACGGCCAAGGGTGAACCTGAGTGGGGGCAGCTGAAAGGCTTAGAAAAGACGGACAAGAGAATGAAAGCCGGGTCTCCGTGGGATGTTGCTTCTCTGAGAGACAGCGACCACGCCCACAGCTGTGCCTTCAACCCTTCGGTCTGCAGGCCCATGCTCTATCCACTGAGCCAACCCATCTAGGGCTATAAGGGAGTTTTAAAGTCCTGATAATCTCCATAATAATACTTCAGGGCTTTTATGGAAATATAAAATGTCAAATTCTTAAGATTTCTCTTTCTCATTCTTTTGGTGTCTTTTGGCTGGTGTGAACACATGCTCACTGCTTCCTGGGAATTCAGCTATGCCTGGCAACCCACAGGGTCCCAGAGACAGTCAGGAGAAAGGACTTCTCAGGACTTCCCCTCCTGTGGACCCTTGGAAAATACCTCCACCCCCATCCTGCCCTCCACCCCACCTTGCCTGCCAAAGTACCAGGCACAGGCCCAGCCAGGAAACAGGAGACGCCGCTAGTCAATTTCCCCTCCCTTCTCCCCCTCTGTCCAAGGTTTCATAGTTCCAGAACTGGAGCCAACTCCCTGATAAGGGCTGGGTGGGTTTGGGGGAAGAGGCACAGGGAGTGCCAGCCTGTTGGCCTGTGACCCAGTCTCTTCCAAATCACTCACTCAGCAAAACTGCTTCTGCGGAGACATTCATTCCCTGGCTTCCTTTAAAAAGCCGCTCTCTCCATCCTCACCAGGGGAACGGGAAGAGGCGAGGAAGAGAGCCAGGCACCTGGCTGGGTGAGGCGATTCTGGGATGGAGCACCTGAACTGAGAGCGGAGGTGTAACTGCCTTCTTCAGGGCAGTTCCCATCTCACAGATGGGTTGCATTCTACTAGTGAAAGTCTGTTGTTAATTTTCCCTGTAAGTCAAATCAGCTAGATAAACTGTTTATTGAGCATGAACTATACTGGGCACGATGTTGGATGCCCACTGCTTTATTTAATCCTTCTCAGAATCCAGTGGGGGTTCCTCTTGTTCTCACATTGTGGCTGAGGAAATGGAGGCCCAGAGAGGTGACGTAATTTGTCCCTGGCCATCCAGCAGGGTCAGGGTTGGGAACAGAGTCTGGATTCCAAGCCCAGGGGCTATTCCATGATGCCACACTATTTTGAGCAGTAAATAGTCTTCCAGATTAAGCCACAAGAACTCCTTTAATCCATTATGCATCCCAAAATAGTGTACGTGTGCAAAGGGAAAATAAAAAACAATAGGGCTGAAATTCTAACAAATTAGTGCAGAACAATAAAACAGACTTGGGTAGTGTTTAGTTGTCTAGAATACGGGTTCCTTGTGGAAAGTGGCTTTAATGAGAAGAGGACATGGAGGTTGCTAACGATGGGTGTAATGAAATCCACGAAGAGGAGGCTGGATACTTGCAAAGGCTTAGGGGCTTGGGGTCCTGGCTCAGTGTCTAGTTTCATTCCCATTATGTGCCTTTTTCTTGAGGCAGCAGCTATGATTGGAGTTGATCTGAGTTAAGAAATGCAGCAAAGGCCCTGGCCGTCGTCCCGTACACCAACAGGTTGAGGGTTTGATTCCGGGTCAGGGCACATTACTGGGGTGCAGGTTTTTTGTTTTTTTTTAAATATATTTTATTGATCTTTTACAGAGAGGAAGGGAGAAGGATAGACAGTCAGAAACATCGATGAGGGAGAAACATGGATCAGCTGCCTCCTGCACACTCCCCACTGGGGATGTGCCCGCAACCAAGGTACATGCCCTTGACCGGAATCGAACCTGGGACCCTTGAGTCCACAGGCCAATGCTCTATCCACTGAGCCAAACAGGTTAGGGCAATTATTTCCCTTTTAATGTGCATGAATTTTGTGCACCGGGCTACTAGTATAATAAAAGGGTAATATGCAAATTGACCCTAACAGCAGATTGACTGGGAATGACTGGTCACTATGACACACACTGACCACCAGGGGGCAGACGCTCAATGCAGGAGATGCCCCCTGGTGGTCAGTGCGCTCCCACAGGGGGAGCTCTGCTCAGCCACAAGACAGGCTGACAGCTGCCAGAACAGCGGTGGTGGCGGGAGCCTCTCCCGCCTCCTCAGCAGTGCTAAGGATGTCCGACTGCAGCTTAGGCCTGCTCCCCACTGGAAAGTGGACATCCCCAGAGGGCTCCTGGGCTTCCAGAGGGATGTCTGCCTGTCAGCTTAGGTCCAATCTCTCAGGGAATATGCCTAAGACAGCAGGTGGACATCCTCCGAGGGGTCCCAGACTGTGAGAGGGCACAGGCTGGGCTGAGGGACCCTGCCCACCCCGAGTGCACAAATTTTTGTGCCCTGGGTCTCTAGTTTGACTATAAGAAAATATATGGTAAGGTATTAAATTCTGTAATAACTAAAATGCCATATGATTACTAAACATAGTATTCTGAAATCTAAAAACTGGTAGATTTTTTATATTTTTATTATAGTTAAAATACTACCTTAAATTAGTTTCAGATATATCACATGATAAACATTTATATACCTTAAAAGTAAACATATATCATTGTACAAAGTTATTCTGATATTATTGACATTCCCTATGTTGTATGTGTTATAACACACTCATGACTTATTTTTTGTAGTTCTTAATCCCCTTCACCTTTTTCACCCATCCACCACCAACCTCCCGTCAGGTAACCACCACTTTGTTTTCTGTATCTACTATCACTAAACCAATAAACAAAAAGCACTGGCAAGGATATAGAGAAAAGGGAACCCTAGTGCATTGTTGATCACACTGCAGACTTATGCAGCCACTGTAGAAAAGAGTATGGAGTTTCCTCTAAAAATTAAAAATGGAACTGCCTTTTGACACAGCAATCCCACTTCTGGGACTATATCCTAAGAATCTCAAAACACCGAGCAGAAAGAATATATGCACCCCTATGATTATTGCAGCATTATTTACAATAGCCAAGATCTGGAAACAGCCCAAGTGCCATCAGCAGATGAGTGGATAATAAAGCTGTGGTACATTTACACAATGGAATGCTACATGGCTATATAAAAGGAGGAACTCTTACTCTTTCCAATAGCATGGAGGAACCTGGAGAGTATTAGGCTAAACAAAATAAACCAGTCAGAGAAAAACAAATACCATCTGGAATCTAATGAAAAAAATAAACTGACAAACAAAATGGAACCAGAATCATAGATACATGGAACAGTCTGGTTGGTGCCTGTGAAGAGGCGGGGAGGGGGACTGGATAAAGAAGGGGAAGGGATTAGCTAAATAATATATATGCACACTCCATGGACACAGACAATAGGGTGATGAAGGCCAAGGGAGGGGGAGGCAAAGATGGGTGGAGGTGGGCAAAGTGAGGGAGTCTAGGGGACCTGCAATTATGTGAACATTAACATTTTTAAATAAATAAATAAATATTACTAAATTGAAAAAAAAAGAAATCAGAACACCAAAATCCTAATTCATATTGTATAACAGCTAGCCAAACACAACTTTTTAAATGATAATCATGAATTATTAGAACTCTATTCTCACCTGAAATCTCACAAATTTTAAATTAAAATTCTATATTTTCTTTTGTATTAAAAATGGATAGATAATAAATTAAAGTTCTAAGCAGTATTAATTTTATATTAGCAGAATTTTTTAAAATAGCACTACTTACCATAAGTACACCATATGACCACCAATCAGCACTCTGGGAATGACCTCTCCTATTTACTACTTCAGGAGCCATATACTCCACTGTACCACAAAATGAGTAGGCCTTTTTTTCTTGATCTACTGATTCTTTGCTGAGTCCAAAATCTGTAATAACATTGTTACACAAAAAATATATCTGAAGATCTTCAAAAAATAGAAAATACCAAAAGAAACAAAATTATGTATTTAAACCTTAAAGTTATTCATGGATGGACTGTAATTACTCTTAAGCTATGATACAAATAATGGAAAATAGGCTGTATTTAATAATAAGAGCATTTAAAGATTTCTCAGTTACATATCATCTCAAAACATATTTTCATGTCTATACTTGAATATCACTCAACAATTTTGAGACAAAAATAATTAAAGCAAAGCTGTCATAGTGTTTAAAATGTAAGACAAAAAAGAGGTAATAACTTAAACTTTTTAAAATATTGAAAAAGTTTATTTTGCTTTGGCTTTGGTGTCTTTCCATTTTTGTTTAATGCCTTCAAAGAACTAAAGGTATCAATACATAAAAAATAATCTTATTTCTATGTGTTAGCAATGAAAAATTAGAAGTTGAAATTTTAAAAGTACCATTTATAATACTGCCAAAAAATCAAAACAAAACAAAACAAAAACACACCCTTGAAATTCACGGGTCTAAATATACAAAGTATATGCAAATCTGTACAACGAAAACTTGAAACATTGATGAAAGAAAACAAAGTAGATCTAAGTATATGGAGAGATATACTATGTGTATGGTTTGGAAGAATCAATTCTGTTAAAGATGTCAATTCCCCCCAAACTGATCTAAAGATTCAATTAAACTTTAATAAAATTCTTAGCAAGATTTATTTTCTAGAAATCAATAAGTTGAATTTAAAATTTATATTAAAAGACAATAGAATAGCCAAACAATTTTGAAAAAGAATAACAAATTCAAAGGACTTACATTAACTAACTTCCGTACTTATTATAAACCTACAATAATCAAGACAGTGTGGTATTGAAGAAAAGATAGACATATAGATATAAATAAATGAACAGGACAGCATTCAAGAATAGACTGACACATACAGTCAGTTCTGCTATAATGTTTGTTTTATAAATTCAAATTTTATCCAATGGAATTGATACATTAGGAAGCAATTTGAAGATAACACATATTTGAATCTCAAATTTCATGTGCAATTTTGTTTGCAAGAAGCCCTAGATAAAACACTAAAAAATTGCACCTAGCTGATCCAAGCCAAGTAGAAATACATACATACACACACCACAAACATCTACCAACTATTTCAGGTCATCATGTGTGTTATGAGCCATTCTGTTGACCTGTAGTGCTACACTTTCCTCTCAATTCCATATAATCTACCCTCCACTACTTTATAATAATGTACAAACTACAAACTTTCTTACATTAATTCTACAAGCAAATTTAAGGATTTTTCAAGTTAAGGTAGCATCCTTATTGTAGTATTTATGTAACCTTAATAATTTAGAACATGTAAAACAATGCTATCATTTTTATTCATTTCCTATATTTCTCAAATGTGTCACTGGTTACTTAGATTACTGCTAAGCCTCTAACCTTATTTTTGCCATAAGCCCTATTCTTTTTATTATGCAATAATGCATAATGCAATAATTTTTAAGATCACAGGTGTTGCATTATAATGAAACTGGCTATATAATGTGGATTGATTTCTGACAAAGGCTTAAAAGCAATTCATGAAGAAATGTCAGTCTTTTCAATGAATGGTGCCAGAACAATAGGATATTGATATAAAAATATATCCTCAAACTATATATAAACATTAATTCAAAATGAATCACAGAACTAGATGTGAAATGTAGAACTTAAAGTTGTAAAATTTCCAGAAGTAATATAAGAGAAAATATTTGTGATCTTGGATTCGGAAAGAATTTCTTAGATACAACATCAAAAGTATAATTTATAAAAGAAAAATGTTAAAAACTGAACTTCATGGAAATAACTGATTTTCAAAAGTTACCATTCAGTAAGTGTAAAAGAAGCTATACATTGAGAGAAAACATTTGCAAATCACATATCTGACAAATAACTTGTACTTCAGAGTATATTAAAAACACTCAGAAATTCAATAATAAGAAAACAATTTTTTAAATGGAAGAAAGATCTGAACAGACACATATACAAAGACATAAATACATAAGAAGATGATCAATATCATTAGTTATTAGGGAAATGCAAGTTAAAACCACAATGAGATACTACTATATGCCCATTAGTAGAGCTAAAATAAAAAATGCTGGCAGTAACAATAATGGGTATATACAAAGCAACTGGAGCTCTCATACATTGCTAATGGGTATGCAAAATGGTACAAACACATTGGAAAACATTTTGGAGGTTTTTCATTAAGGGAAACTTAAACTTACCACATGACGAAACAATCCCACTTCTTTCGTATTTACTCAAGTGAAATAAATGCTAATGTTCACATAAAACCTGTACATAAATATTTATGGTGGCTTTATCCCTTACTGATGAATTAAACAGGAAATAACCCAAATGCCCCTTGATTGGGGACCAAACAAACCATGGCACCATTATAAAATAGAACACTACTCAGCAATTTTTTAAAAAGTTATTGATACATGCAACAATAAGGATGAATCTCAAATTTACTACACAAAGTAAATGAAGCCAAACTCAAAAGATTATATATGCTAAAGTCTATTTACATTGTGGAAAAGGCAAGCATAGGGCCAGAAAGCAGATTGGTAATTGTCTATGGGTAATATGCAAGTCAACCAAACTGTGGAATGACCAGTCGCTATGATGCGCATTGACCACCAGGGGGCAGATGCTGAATGCAGGAGCTGCCCCTTGGTGGTCAGTGCACTCCCACAGGGGGAGCGCTGCTCAGCCAAAAGCCGGGCTCATGGCTGGAGAGTGCAGCGGCAGTGGCAGGAGCCTTTCCTGCCTCCGTAGCAGCACTAAGGATGTTCGACTGATGGCTTAGGCCTGCTCCCCAGGCCTAAGCCGGCAGTCTGACATCCCCCGAGGGCTCCCGGACTGTGAGAGGGTGAAGGCTGGGCTGAGGGACCGCCCCCCCCCCCATGCACTGGGCCTCTAGTTAACTTATAATGGGGAAATTTGGAAGGTAGTGATGGAACTTTTAATATCTTGATGATGGTGATGGTTTTAAGACTGTATGCATTTGTCAAAGATTGCAAAACTATATGTGAAAAAGAGTAATTTTTCTTAAACTCTGTATTTTGAGACTACTGCAAATTTATTGCAGCTATATGGAATACTACAGAGATCCTGTTTACCCTTCACCCAGTTTCTCCCATGGTGACATCTTATAAAAACTATGTTATAATATCCCAATATTGACAATGATGCTAACAAGATGCAGAATAATTCCATCACTATAAGGATCCAAAGAGTAAGTTTTACTCTGTGTAGGTTATATCTTTATTCTACAAATAAAGAAAGCTATAAGCCCAAATTGTTTTATAAATAAAATATCAACATTAATACTTAATTTATAAGGCCCTAGAAAACTGATTTTCTAATCATGCTCAATATTTTCATTGAAGTTAAATAAGCCAGTCAGTGAAAGATAAATACCACATGATGTCACTCATTTGTGGAATATAAAGAACATTATAAACTGATGAACAAAAAATAGATACAGAGGCAAAGAAGCATCGAACAGACTGTCAAACTACAGCGGGAATGCAGGGGAGGGTTGGTGAGGCGGTAAGAGATCAACCAAAGGACTTGTATGCATGCATATAAGCATAACCAATGGACGCAAGATATTGGGTGAGAGCATGTGCCGGGGGGTAGGTGAGGTCAATGGGGAAAAAAGGAGACATATGTACTACTATTTGTAATACTTTAAAAATAAAATAAAATTTTAAAAAAAGGTTAAGAAAAGAAAAATAACTATTTTTGTATAATAACTAAATATATTATGATATTCAGTATATTTAAAAATATTTTCAATGTCCTATAATGTTATTTCTCTATATTTTGAGACTTTAAACTCTACACAACCAATTTAAAACATAAATGTAATAAAAGTTCATTTTCAAGCTCAGTTCAGCTGAATATGACAACCCTGTAGAGAAGAACATTAACATCGTTGGACACCCCAGAGAGAAGAAAGGGAAGATAATTTTCTTATCCTTGATTACTTTTCAGAGATTTATGCCACTTCTCAGAGGTCTTTTGTGGTACTATTTCTGAAAAAAAATGATATTTAACACTAGAATTTGCTCAGCAATGAACTGAACACTTATTTTACAATATTACGGGTTAGCTACAAGATTTTAAAAATATATATTAATCAGTGGTTTTTCCAAGTCACTAATTTGAAATAAAAATAAAATGTAGAAATCAGCTAAATCAAGGTTTTTTTGGTCGTGGGGGCCATGGGGAAGTATATTTGTGCAACCATAAATGACTGTTTAATTAGACTTTAAATTTTAAAAGCACACCCAGAACAAAACAATTTAATGAGTATGTATTATTAGTAAAGGTAATCTCAGTGATTAATTTGCAAATAACAATAAAAATACTTAAAATTATTTTCTTACATATATATTTTCTCTTAAATATTCAGCTAAAGCACAATGTGATTTAAATTTCTGACACTGTATAGATTCTTTTGAAGCATCGATCTTATATAAAATCTGATGTTTGAAATTTTAACCCTGACAGTATGGCTTCTGTAAATGCTTGCTTGCTTAAATAATAAGGAAAATAAGACTACTCCCATTCCAGAGAGGCCTTAAACTATGCCCCAGACAGAGCTGTCAGTGCTGACACCACGCCAGGCCTTGAGATATGGTCTTATGGCCCCTTCCCAGTACGGAGGCCTTCTTTTTCAGAAGGCCTGGAAGTCTCATTCCAAATTTGGGAGACAAAGGACTGGAAAAAGTATAAATAAAGAGAGTTTCCTCCATGTTGGGGGGCCCAGAATTTGAAAGACACATTTTTCTCTGGGCCTGCACAGAATTTAATAATAAAATAACTCCCTTTCTCTAAGCTTGGGTGGTTTTTCTCCGGTCTTCTGCAACACTTTCCTTCTTTATATAGAAATTACTCCTGAATTATGCCCCTCAGAAACATATAACTGTAACCACAGACAGTTAAAATCAATTGTGTGTTCAATTTATAATTTGTAATGGCATATTATGAGTAAACATTTTTATAAACTAGTGAAGTCATATACAGTTTTTATACACAGTAGTGGGGGTATTAGATAAAAAATTAAGACATGAAGACATTATAAATAATATACAAGCAAATATGCAGATATGTTTGGGGTATCACTCTCATTCTACTTCAGTACTTCCTCTATACAAGCATAATCTTAGTATGAGGTAAATCAAGGTCAAAGCACAGTCATATCATGGAACCTTTCTACAGTCCACTGACATTCAGAGCAACCTGTTAAACATTAGGTTCATTCTTGTATCTGAAGTAATTTTAAAGTGTACTTGTAAAAATAAGGTATTGTCCTCTACTAAGATTATTCTGGGGAAACTCAGAATGCTGATGAAGGCCCTACTTAGATGAGACACTCCTAAATCACTACAACCCACTGCTATAAATTACAAATAGTTATTAATCTGGTACTTTTGACTATAGTATTCAAAATAAAAGAAAGAAATATAAAGAGAATGAAGGAAAGAGGGCATGAAGGAGGGAACACCCATAGAAGGTAAGAAAGCAAGAAAGGAAAGGAAGAAAAAGAAGACAAAAAGAGAAAGAAAAGAATACATAATGGAAAATTGGAGAATAAAAAGTATTCTTAAGGAAGTAAGAAGATGGCGGCAGAATAGGCAAACGCGTCCCAAGGCTTGTCCAGGAGCAAATAGAATGAGCAGCTGAAACAAATAACATCCACCCTGAATTGGTGAAGTATACTCAGCTGGTGAGACAGTTTGCAGCCGGGAAGTGCAGAGTTCCCCTGGAAAGGGAAAAACCAGAGATCTGGGCAGGAAAGTTTGCCAGATCTCTGAGCCCAGAGGGTCAGAGGGAAACCGTGTGGCACCCAGCCGCGTCCCTTGGGACAGGCACAGCCCCTGACTGGGGAAAGGAAATCTGCAAGACTGTTGGCGCCGGGGGATTTGAGATCTGGGTTCCATAGTTATGGAGGACTGAGCCTAAAGGGGGCAGCCTGAAGTGCTGACCAGACCATGCAGTGCCAGTAAGAGAGGAGCTCACAGAGACTCAGTCTTCCCCGTTTCTGCGGCCAGCGTTATTTTTTTTTCACTGAACCCTGTTCATAGGACATTTCGGATACAGACACTCACCCGTGATGAGGGGCAGGAGAAGGTGCAGACGAGTGGAATCTGGGGAGAGCCTGGGGAGAGAAGGGGGTCCAGGAGAGGTGGCAGCAAGTTGAGTGCTGAGTCACGCCTGAGCCCAGGACCTGGGCAGCCATTTTCTCCTGAAG